>NC_090883.1:16548507-16597218 GCF_036669925.1 Montipora capricornis
ACAAGTTTATTAGTTACTTCAACTATTCCGTGCCATCCTCTTTAAATAAAGTGTATTATTATTTGTTTACTTATTTTAATTGAAATCAGTGTCGTTAAATGTGGACTTTGGATTAGGGAATTGAACTGGATATTGACCAAGATATTGTAAAGAAAAAAAATCCAGTAAGCATGATACTGTGAACTTCAAAGGAAATCGGCTAAAATACCTTCGAACAAAGTGTAGGCTACCTGCAGCCTCTTGTTTAAGCCAGCCAATATACAGGGCGTCAAGTGACAAATGACACTCAAAAAATAGGAAAATAGGAAAGACAGTGGCCAAAGGATAGGAAAAAAATAGGAATTCTCATCCCAAAATAAGAACAAAATAGGAAACTTTCCATGAATTCTATCCTCTTAACAAAGCCAACAGCAGCTCAGCCAACGAGCAACCCGGCACTTTCAAATGCGCGCGCTCACGATGCAAAACTTGTCTTTTCATTGTTAACACTAGCAAGATATCGGGACCTAAGCGATCTGTTAAGATCACCGATCGTTTCACATGTACCTCCGCAAATGTCATTTATTGCATAACCTGCACGTTATGCAATAAATTATACATTGGTGGGACAGGTAGACGACTAGGTGACCGATTCCGCGAACACCTTCGCGATGTTGAGAAGAATGACAAGGATGCATCCAAGCCAGGCGCTCGCCATTTTAATCTGCCTAACCACTCCACAAAACACATGGCTATCTGCGGCCTTTCCCTACATCTAGGTACGACGGAAAGCCGCAAGAATCTGGAACAAAAATTCATCTTTCAAATCGGCACCCTTAATCCTCACGGTATTAACGAACGCTTTTCATTTAACTAATATATTCCTATTTTTCACGTTGCCCTGTTACCACCAATAGCGTAGCTCCTACTCTACTATAAAAACTACACGTAACCCATAATCCTTCGATTCGCTCTGACGAAGGGCTAACGCTCGAAACGTCAGCTTTTACAACAGCAGCTCTGTCTGTTCCACAACCCCATACCTTATTTAATATCTAACAGGCAAGATGGAACGCGTCCTTCATAAAAACAAGTGTTAAAACTTGTTACTAAGGAAAACTTGTCCTTCACCTGACAAATTACATCACATACAGTACTTTTACTATTTAATTTAAGTCCACCGTTGTTAATTGTTTGAAACTGAGAAAGATACATGTAAACAGCAAGAATATTTTTTCTTGACTTTGTAGCTGCGTAATGCAGCTCGAGTCAAAACCCACATTTTGACCTTGCTCACCATCGAGTCCCAGTGGTTAGAGCATCCGACTAGATCACGGAGGGTCGTGGGTTCGAATCCCATCTGGGGCTCGGATTTTTCCGAGTTTCCAGTGGGTTCTATTGTCACCATTTCATTTACTGTGTATATCATTCTCACATTTGCTCACTTGGGTGGTTGGTTGGCCGCATCGTAGATATGCTTTAATGTGACTGCATGATGCAGTTATGAGCTATGCTGCCGTTATTTGACTTTGTAGCTGCGTGATGCAGCTCGAGTCTAAACCCACATTTCACCCTTGCTCACCATAGAGTCTCCAGTTGCTCAGTGGTTAGAGCATCCCTACTAGATCACGGAGGGTCGTGGGTTCGAATCCCACCTGGGGCTCGGATTTTTCCTAGTTTCCAGTGGGTTCTATTGTCACCATTTCATTTACTGTGTAAAACAGTAAATAACATATCAAAGTTCACAGTTATCAAATGTCTTACATACAATAAAAGCCAACATAGACTATCCGCTAGGCCGTAGCTAGAAATTTTCCATTGGGGGGGGGCAAGTCGTTACGAGGGTCTGGGGAAATGCTCCCCCAGAAAATTTTGACATAGAGAAGCACGAAGTGCTACTTTCCAGGCACGTAAGGAGGGGACGGACCAAAGGAGCGCTGGAGGCGCTAGCCTGTAGGAGGGCCCGGTGGCATGCTTCCCCGGGAAATTTTGAAAATATGGTTATCAGGGACTGCATTTCGTACGTTTTGAGGGAGATATGATACGAAAACAGGCAGCCAAAAGCAAACTTAACAGCGTGGATATTACTCCAACTTTTGAACGTCAAAATGGCTTTTTTTGGCGCAGAGACGCTTTACGTATGCATTTTATAGTGTTAGAGAATGTCACTATTTGAAAAGAACGAGAATAGAAATAAAGTGAAGCGGACCAACCGTCGCACTCCCCTTTCCTACGGGCCTGCTTTTATAGATATTTCGTCAAAAGTAAACATTAATCAGTCCACGCTTAGAAAGACAGGTACTTTTAGAGGTTAAGGTTTTGTAAACTACTGGTTTTACCAGCAATTCGTGTTTACCCAATAATTTTTTTTACATAGTTATTAGTATTAAACTATTGATGTATCGCTAACTAACAGATTAGTCTATGATGTCTTCAAATTGATTTCCTTCAAAAATATATTTATCAATCAAGACGAGCGAATCGGTTGTGAAAACTTTCAAAGGTAATATCAGTAAAGTTTAAATTGTCTGCCCAACACAAAGAGACAACAATTTTTTTTCGAATATTTTTTGGAGGGGCAACTGCCACCCTTGCCCCTCCGCTTGCTACGGCTATGATCCGTAACCAAAAAAAGTCTAATGGTTATTATTTTTTGGGGGGCTTTTAGCAGACTGGGTAACCTTCGCTTTCCCCTGATTTTTTTGGGCTGTGCTTGTCGTTGACGACAAGGCTAAAATTTGTCCAACAGTCTATGCTGTTTTTCAGTGAACAATTCCTCTTTTCACCTATCTCCTATTTTCTCTACGTATTTCATTGCATCATCTCGCTTGCTCATAGCAGAGTCATGCATCATTGTGGCTACATACGGTAAGTAACACTTTGTTGACAGTTGTTGCCAAAAACATGTAATGGTTACCACTCTAACAGCAGTCACAAAACGTATAAGGCTGAAAAATATTTGAATTTTTTTTAGAATAAAATATTACAATAAAGAGAAAGATATAACGGTCTTTCAAAAGATGACATATTAATAAAACAAGTATTGTTCGAAAACAAAGAGGCTCGATGAAATTGGATTGAATAACTTGCCTCCTTAATTCCACACAGCAGCTGCAAAAGCATGCAAATGGCCTCCCAGAAAACACTGACAAAGTCTGGGCACGAATTTCAGAAGGTTATCATTCACACAGGCTATCTATCTTATTCCAAAATGGCCGCCATTTTAGTATTCTTTTGTTTGATTGCAAATTGGCCCTTTTGGCCTAGTTCGAGTTTAAATATTCTTTTGAATTTTACGTTTTGAAGCGAGGTCAAGAGAGCCAATTTGCAAGGAAACAAAAGAATACTAAAATGGCGGCCATTTTGGAATAAGGTGTATAAATTCTCCGCATTTTTTTGACAGAAAGCTTTCTTTTTTTTTCAAGAATTTACCAATTTTATTAAGACTTTTATCTCAAATATTTCAAAATGTTCCCCGGCACTTAGAAAGACTCTAAAAAATAGGAGAAAATTGGAACTTGACGCCCTGAATATGGCGTCAGAAACCGTGGAAATGTCTATACAAAACGACATATTACACGTACTCTATTTTGTTTCATACACAAACCAAAGCAAGCGAATGAAGCGGCCAATCTCCAGTTATTAGTTAGGTTTTGCATGCGGTTTCCCCGGGTTCAAATCCCGTTCTAACGTCTGGTTTGGATTTGTTTCTGGTTGTCCCGGATTCAACTCTACCACGCTTTGTCAGGAGCCCATTACCCGGAGCTTCCATCTGTATTGTACCCTTGAGTCAACCCTGTCCCGTATCTTTCTATTTTTAGAACTACTACAGTTAGACGTATGTGACGTATGTGACGTATGTGACTGAAAAAATACGTGAAATGGTTCACATACGTCACATACGTATGTGACGTAATAAATGGCTGACCATAGGTCTCTTATGATTGGCTATTGTTAAAACACCCAGTAAAGCCCCCCGGCGAGGTGCTTCTAAAAATAGAAAGATACGGGAAAGGGCTGACTCAGAGGGTTAATATGGAAGATGGAGGCTCCCGGTAATGGGCTCCTGGTTTGTAAATGGCCACTGGTTGCCTCCTGCCAGTTGGAGTTCTTAATAATGTTTCTGTTTAGGTGGCTGAAACCAGTTTCAACACTTGAAAGAAACGTTCTTATTACAAGGATTGACACGACAACACTTTATATAAAAAGTTACCGTGGCAACAGGAAAGCCCCGCAAAAAGACCCCATATTATGGCTCTAGCTGCTCATATCTCAAAAACGAACTCAGTGATCCCCATTTTTTATTTCTGAAATGTAATCAACACTCCAGAATAAAACTTTCTGCAAAGTTTAAAAAAAATGTGCAGCGGATTTAGAGCCACCTTAGATGATTGAATGATCTGAATCCGCTTCACAGCATTTCTTTAAACTTTGCAGAGAGTTTCATCTTGGCCTGTTGATGACTTTTGTGCAATAAAAAATTGGGTTCACCGAGTTTGTTTTTCTACGGTGGCCCACAAGGGACATGCTGCAAATTAAAGAGTCGCTAAAAATAAAATAAAGTTGCTGCAAATTTAAAAAGTTGCTCCAAATAAAATAAAGGTGCTGCAAATTAAAGAAGTTCGCGCGAAAATCTTCCCACATTGAAATTCATTTCATTTCTCGCCTGAAGTTAGGACATAAATTGCTTATTCCAAAAATGAAAAAAAAATTGGGGGTCACCGTCTTTGTTTCGGTGAAAAAGGCAAGGGAAAAATGCCCTAATTTCGATAGTGTTACCGCTTCCGTTAGAATCGGAATATGTCGCGAAATAGTTTGTGGTTGATTTACCTACCGCTTTGATTACCGCATTATAGATAAGTATAGATCATAGCTCGCTTTTCAGTTCTACTTAAAGTACTTAAGAACCCTTGAGATCAAGACACGTTGGAAACTAGAAGACAAGTTGGAGTGAAACACTTTAGGAAATCAAGACCCGTGAACGTTGGTAAGCATCAATTTGCTTTGTTTAAGGTTATAAGGTTACGAGATTTTGTGATTTTCGGTAGATATTGACTGTCTTCACTGAGTTCCTTTCGATATCACGTGCTTTAGTTCTGTGATCATTTTAGCTGTGAAAAACGAATACTTAGGTGATTTCTTAATGTAATTATTTCAGTTGACCGCTTCGATAAGAGCCCTGAGGCCACAAGAATAGGAATACGAAGGAACAATTAAAGAAAGAATCGTCAACTTATATCAGCTTGGTGTCTTCGACTGCGCGTGTAACAACCCGGGAGCGAGGTTTTCATTTCTAACTTGAGCGAAACCATAACGAGATGTAGCCTCATCTACTCATCCGTCGAAAATCATAAAAATAATATGTTCGAGTGACGGTTTCTATGCATAAAAATATAGGAGTGGGGTTTTTTTTAGATAACTGCATGCCGCTAGGGATGTCGTAAACAGTAGAGTTAATTCTCACCGAGCGTTTTCGCAAGCACTACCCGTTGTAACCACCTCCGGAATGCAGGATGCAAAGAAAGAAAAAAATAAAAAAAAGATAACTTCTTACCTTGTGATTTTTTTCATTTCATCATATTTTGTAGATTGCAAGAAGAGTAAGTGATTCATGTCTTAAAAAATAGGGGTCACCGATGACCTAAACGAGTAAAATAGATGTGATGTTGCGAAGTTCGGAAAATTACGTGTCACGTCTTTGCGTGACCTGTCGGGAAAGACTACAGATTGTAGAACCCAAGAAAGGATAGATCAATGAAAGGTTTTTGTGAAATAAAACTTTCTTGAGTATAGCAACGAAGTTCAAAGCAGACGTTATCTTTATTTGGTTACTGTTTTGTATCATACCTCTCCATTGCCGTCATACCCATCTTCTGGAGTGTGGTTTTTGTGAAATATAAGCTCTGTTTCCCCTTAGGTCCGCATTATTGTGGATGAGGAAGACAATATAATTTTGCTCTACTTTCATGAAAGTAAAGGAAAAGAACTTCAAAAACTTGCATTCATTTTGAACTACGAAGTTCGTAGCGTAATAAAAAGATTTTTAAAAATAATGCCAACCCCATTAAATTTACGCCACGTCATTGACTAAAACTAACCTTCTTCCAGTTTTCAAACCTTTCAGCCCCTACTCAATCAGCTACCTTTTCCAGCCTCCCGCTCCTTTCTCTTAAACGTTTCTTGATGAATTGGAAATAAATGTGCCATTCTTTTGCCGGCCTGGAAATTTTTCCCCGGCGTTTTTGCCGCCGTAAGATCTTAACTAATGCTTGGAGTAATGCGTGACATATTACAGTCGCGTTACCTGCCCGGTAAAAGTTGCACACCAACAATTAGCGCGTACGTCCTTAAATAAAGTTGCTGCAAATTAATGCAATTTGCATGCAGAACCTTTATTTTATTTGCGGCAACTCTTTAATTTGCAGCATGTCGCTTGTGGGCCACCGTATTTTTCAGTTATGAGCAACTGAAAACAAAATATAGCGTGTTTTTGCACGGCTTTCCTGATTCCATGGTAACTTGTTACATCACAAAAATGACTACATCTTGTTCAGTAATTAGCGAATCGCTTTGGTCTTGCATTACTTCACCCAGTGATCGGTTCAAAGTTCTCGCGCAACTTTTCCAACCAATCAGAAGTGAAACCAAAACTAATCGTGGCTCGCGCGTGCAGTTTCCCGCGCTTTGGGTCGGCTGTGTGTAATTACCTTTTGATTGGTTTACTGGATTGTCTCACTCCTTTTTAATTGGCCAAAGTAATTAATTTGGTTTTGGTTTTACGACACTCGCTCTAATTGATGTCAGTTTTTCATGCGTCTGTCCTGTTATTGATCATGAATTTCGTCAAAACATTGTCAAAGTAGATGTGGATCCACGAGGCGATAGTGGCTGACAATGTTATGACGAAATTCATTGTGAATAACAGGACAGACGTATAAAAAACTGACATCAATTTGTTCTTTACAATAACAAAAAATTTAGAGGGGTCAAAATTAAGTCAAAAGACGAGAAGAACGCGAGACAAAAATGCAATCTGACGCGAACAATACACTCTTTTTTTTTATAAGAATGTTGTTTTTCCGGCCCAGGCTGAATGTTCTTATTTTTCTGCCGATTTTTGGCTGAAAATATTCTTGTATTATTCTTAAATTATAGTTTATGACATTTCCGTTTTAGAATTTATTGGGGTATCAATTACAAGTGTTTGGTATCTAGATCTGTATCGCTTTACATGTGCTCCATTTGTCATAACACGTTTTTGCGGTTTAGTTTGTCTTTTGTGCTGAATACTGTACATATGTATTACATATACCGTTCAACGAACTGTCATTAGCGTTGAACATTTTGCTATAGCTAGTGCAGATTTTTTCGTTTTGTTGGCTAGTTTCGCCGTTCAGAGAAAGGAATAATTTTATACGGTTAAGTTAAAAACATAAAATTGTATTGTATTTACAGATGTTTCAACACACAAAATTACATCTATCCTTTTCAAAATCTCAGCCTCGGCTTTATTCTTAAAATATTCTTAAAATTTCCGAAATTTCAGAAAAAAAGAGTGTATCGCGTCAGTTTTGCATAAATTATAAATTCATGTGTCTGTCCGCTTATTGACAATAAAAATTAGCCAATGAGCGCGCAAGAATTTTTGCAGTCATTGTAAGACATTGCTTTTACGAAGCTCTTACGTGATTAAGTGGTGTAGTGACAATCCTTCTTATAACCGCTCCTTTGTTCCTTCTAATAGCAAGGTTTCTTGGACAAAACGCGCGTGATTTCACTCGTCACCATTTGATTACCCATACTAATATATAGATTTAGCCAAGCCTAAAAGCGGAGCTCCCGTTTCTAACCCCAGAAAGTAATATAGTGTATATGGAATAATTAGTGTATACAGTTTACGGTGATCAAACACCTCTGAGCTGACAGCAGTAAACAAAAAAGCCTTGCAAACAATAACCAACAATTTTAATCAACAACTAAAACCGAAATTGACTGATAATCTTTACACCATCTCTCTTCAGTTTAGAGCAACAGCAAAAATCTTACTAATTAAAAAGTCAAGCTTTGGAGAAGTAAATTCGCTTAGTAGACTGCAATTTCACAGTCAAACAAAGCAGCTCACGACTGGACATCCATTTCACACAAAAAGCTAACGGACACGAACACGAAGGAAGGAATCTTTATTGCACACATTGATATTTAAACTAATTATAGCGATTATACAGGTATATAATACAAAATTAGGAAAAACTGAGTATAGAAATAGATTTTTTTACAATGTGGGTGCATAGTGGTCAATGGAGCTGAAGCTTTCGAGTTGGCCACTGCATGTAACAGATGATTACAAGGTCTAAGTTTTCTTTCTTAATTTTTTCCCTTCTTATTTACAAATAAAAAAAGAGCAGCAAATTAAATTAAGTAAAAATAAAAAAATAAAAAAAGGCATAGAATACATGCAACTTACATAAGTATATTACAAGAATATGTTTAAAGAAGTGGCAGCATTAGTAATCAAAGTTATAAATAATTGTGAAGGACCTATCCCTGAGTAGAGAGCAAGTGCTGGACAAATAGAGTTTTAAAAAGACGTGAAGATGTTGCAGACCTAACCCGTTCATTCCTGTGGGGTTCCCCATTGACGAGTAAAATCGTCTGGCGTTAGACAGAGTAAAATCCATAAGACTCAGTGGCCCTTACAGGAGTGAAAGGGTTGACTTAAATTAATGTTGATAGGTATTGTTTCCCATAACCGAGCTGATATTGCCTCACATCGAGATAGTCCATAATTAGTTCTGGAAACTGGCCTGTACAAATTTTGAGCTGCAGCATACCTTGTATTTGTATTAAAGGATGGATATCGGTGACATGCTTTATAAGGTTAGTGAAGGATGGTGGCAACGTTTCCTTAGAGGCATTAATTTTAAAAACAAGAATTGATAACTTGAGTTTAAGAGATTCTCCAGTTTTAAACATGATTTGTAAAAGGTTGAAGTGTGGGGTAGCAGATTCATATCTACTAGCAAAGAACATAATACGAATGCATTTGATTTGTTTAGTTTTTAAAGTTGACAATCTAGTTTTAGCTGCAGATCCCCAGCTCATGAGTCCATAATTTAAATAGGGAAAGATAAGATTGTAATAGAGTTGTTTTAATATGGACAAAGGGAGATAGTGTCTTAATTTAACTTAATTATTCCCGTATTTTTAGCAATCTTATTATTAACATGTTGAATTCGGGCACCCCATTGTAGATGCTCATCAATAAAGACTCTAAGATATTTAATTTGTGATTTTCATTGAATGTTACAAACTGTGATATTAATATTCACTTTTCTCGAGGAGTGGTAACAATCATGTAATTTGTTTTTTTGAAGTTTATTGACAGTATACATTTTCCATTTCATCATTAATTATGTTTTCCAGCTCTCTTTACAAATGTGATTGTTGAAATATGCCAGAATCTCGGTCAACACGGAATTTCAAACGTTTCAGGCCTTCTTTGTTTTTATAGCGGGTTTTACAAAATACGTGAGGCAGCGAGGCATGCATTAAGAAAGAAACATTACTTGAAAGCCAACCGTTGCAAATTAGTGTTTTGTCTCTCGCTCCATTTCTCTCAGCTCTACGGTGTTCTTCATTGAAATTTCCTCTTCTTCTCCTTCCTCGGCTTCTCGCCAGGCTTTCTTCGCTTAAATTTATCAAATTCGTCGCTTCTTCTCTCGTGCTCTTTTCTGCTCTTTATCTCGTTGCTTGTCTTGCTTGTCTTGCTCGTCACAAATATGTTTGGCTATTACATTGCGTGACAAAATGACGCGAGAAAATCAGATTGCAAGATTACAAGCAATTATCGTAAAAAATAAATTAATAATTTCAAACATTATTACTTTTACGTGAACTTGACCATGTACAATAAACAAATTTCGATTATGATCCTTTACTTACGTGGATTTCCAATATTTATTAGAAAACTTGATAATGAAGATGCACAAGAAACCAGGCCTCGATTCTTCAAAAGGTGGATAACGCTATCCAGCGAATAAACACTAGCAAAACAAATCGAGCTATCCATTGGATAAGTTGTTGTAATTCTCGTGAATTGTGGACGGTTCTGGTTTCGGGATTCCGGTTCCAGTTTCTGGATTCCGGATTTAATTTTAGTGCTGCCCTTGGAATTGCACGCAACTCTGGGTTTGTTTGTTTGCATTGTCATGGAAAATAATCCTTTTTCGGATTTTGTGTTTTTTGACGCTGAAGAATCCATTGATCTGAGATCACAAATTTGTTTTTGGATTTTCCCAAAAAAAGGCACCCTTAAACTCCCTAATAATTTAATGACACCAAGATCCATTTGGCGGTTCTGACCAATCAAGAATGGCAATACCTGGCTGAAAGGTAACATAAAGCCAGCAAAATTGTAGGTTTTGCCAAACCACTTTAATTATGTCTACCAGGTATCACATGAGCCAACAGACACCAACTAATTATTCCAAACATTATTACTGACTCACAGCATAACAGTACTTAACAGAGATATTTCAGCATAACTTTATCACAACATTTTTATATTTAACTATCTGTCATGTGACCTTCAACCATCTGACCATTTTAATCTTCTGAGTTAGTAATTGTTTGTATTACGTTATGCTCCCAGGGCAGGAAGAGACCAAATTTGCTGTCAATGGAGGAGTGACAAATATGGAATAAACAGCCGAACAGGTTATGGTAGTTTTTCGTAAGGATTAATACAATGCAAGTTTCTCTTCTAAAAGAAAGCGTGGAAACCTGGGCTGGATGCATAATAATTTGTATCAGACTACAACAAAATTGAAACTAGACATGCATGTAAATGGTGTCAAACCTCTGCTGTGTGCACTGTGATGAATTTCAGGGAAAATCTGAGGGCAATTGAAAAATGAAAAAAACCAAAGAAGAACAATGTTATTATTTCTATCTATTCATTTTTTTTTTTTTATGAGAAGTTACTTTTAGTTTTATGTGCATTTTTCTTTTTAGTTTCTTAACGTGCTCAAACTTAGAGCAGGAAATTGTGCCTAACTTTGTACAATAACTACTATTGTACAAAGCTTGGCACAATTTCCTGCTCAAAGTTTGGTTAACATTTGATAAAAATAATCACACAAAATAAACAGTCACTAAGAACATATTTTTCATTGTTAAGATTACAAGATGTTTCCTTTTATATGCTGCACACAAAATGACAGACGCTTGTCTTAGGCCCCATGCTAAAAACAGAGATCTTTTCTCGGCACATTAAAAAGATCTTCCTCCACAGGTAGTGTTAACAATAATCATGTTTGCCCATCCACATGAATGCACAAAAATGATTCGAAAATGCTTAAACTCCACTATAGAGCACACGTGCATGTGAACTCTCTATGGTAACACGAGCCTCTGATGTCATTGTTTTCAAAAACCTTCATTTTCGGTGACTGAAAATGCCATATTTGTGTGGAAAAAACCAGATTCATGTGGATGGGGTCTTAAACTGAGCAAGCCAGCTATAAGTAGCATGAATTATTGGCATCACAAAATGTTTTTTCTTGGTTTACAAAGAAATTCTGAATTTCATTGTTATCAATTGAATAGTCATCTGCACTTCAAAGGGCACTAGAAAATCAGTGCAAAATTCAACAACAAAATCTGATGAAGTTCATTGTGGATGTAATACTTCAATGGTAATATTTTTACACTGTGGGTTCATATCCTTATAAGACCACTACATCATATACATATCAGTGATTCCAGATTTTATTCAGTTTGATGTGCAATGCAACTAAAAGAACTTGTAGCCTCGGACAAAAGGAAAGGAGAATGTAGGAAATATTAAGGGCTAATAGAGACTGAATAATCCTAGTATCCGTAAATCACCTTTACTATGAAAAAATAGCCCCAAGGGACTCAAAAAGGGTACATGGTCAGGAATGTTGATTTCAAAATTTGAAGTTTTGATCTATTAAGAGAAGATAAATACATGCATCCAATACAACATCTGAAAGCATTCACTGGTCACCATCTGGAATTGACTGCCACTAATTATTATTCCAGTGGTAATGATCACAAAATTAGTAGGTTTGAAAGTTAATCCCTTCGTAAGTTGGTGCCAGAATATATGACTTTGCTGGAGTAAAATCGAATTGCTGGGAACTTTGACAAGTTGCTAATTGTAGGTAGTAACATCTTCAAGTATCAAATTCTTGTGAAGATGAAGAATGAAGAATGACAGACAGACAGAGTGAAAACTTGCAAATGAATTATATTATTATTATTATTATTATTATTATTATTACAGAATAAAGGCAAAAATTTTTAGCTTCACTTAGCTTAGATACCCTGGCCACTTAATTATTTGCATAAGAATAACTTCTGTATGTGTTCTGACTTGTTCTTCGCTACCAAATACTAAAAAAATTAAAGGTAGCATTCTTTTACAGGAAGTTGCTTTTTGCGGATTTGAATTTTTATAAGCTCAATTGTCTGACAGGGGTCCATGTTAAAAGCTCGGTAATTCGAATTTGGCAGTGAACGGATCACAATAATAAGTTCCTTTTTCTTTTTTTCCGTTTTGAAAATAGAGAAGTGCACGCGCTCAACTTTCCCTACACCTCCCCTCGCGCGAAAAAAAGGCGATTTCTTCTTCCTCACAGGATGATGACGTTCATTACACCGACAGCATAATGACCACAATAACATAAAGCGTACGTTAGATAATCGGATATATCAGCGATCCTAAAAAGTTACTAACTGCGAAAAAATTCTACATCATACAAACCTACCTGTATTTCGTCAACCTCGTTTCGCCTTTGAAGTCTTTCAAGAAGATTGCACACAATCAAGTACAAAAACAACAGACAACACGTGAAATTCGAATACCAAAGAAGAGCCCACAATCGAATTGGTCAGCATCGTGACAGTGAATACAAGAGGCTACAAAGGTCCTACAATTCTTTCTTTTATTGTATCTGACAAAACAATCAAGAAAACCATTTGTTTTGATGGCTCTTTGGTCATTGAGAAATTTGCCGGAATTTTGTTCATTTAAGTCCCCTCTCTCTTTTTCTTCCTTGTAAAAGTGGCCGACAGCATAGCCTCACCCAGGTTAATGCGTTGTCATCCTCACACAATCCGTGTTCAACTATCCACACTACAACTCTTAGGAGTTTTCTCACGCATTTTACGTTGGCCTTTGGCAAAACCCGGACCGGATCGGGCCGAATAGGACCGGATCGGACCGGACCGGACCGGCCCGGATCGGATCGGATCGGATCGGATTGACAAAACTCGGACCGGATCAATAACACCAGACAACGTGCTCAAATTCCGTGCCGTTCTCTCTTGTGCAGTCGTCTCCTCATTTATTGAGACTCGCCGAAATGTTTTGACGATGGCGCGCGCAGCAAAATATCCATATTAGGCCATATTAGTCGAGTAGAATCCCAACTATTCTGCGGGCTCTCCTTTCGTCAACTGACGTCCCCTTTCTGTTGCTAAATCACTCTATTGTGCAATTAGAAGGGACTGGGGTAAAGTATAAAGTTGTTGTCAGTTTTCATGTTTGAAGAAGAAGACCGTCGCGCACGCAGTCAATTCGCTTATTGACGTCAATTCGTCACATCGTGTCTTTCGTAATTCCGCTTCGGAATCTGTAATCACCTTTGGAAAAAAAACGTTTCGACGAGTCTCGATAAATGAGGAGACGACTACACAAGAGAGAAAAGCACAGAATTCGACTTTTCCTGTCTTCAGCACGTTGTCTGGTGACCGTCTACTTTTTGTGAGCATTTTGTTATTGATCCGGTCCGTGTTTTGTCAATCCGGTCCGATCCGATCCGATCCTCTTACGTCACCTTTTTCAAAGGTTTTCGTTTTTATTTATCCACAGAAATCAAATTGTCTAGATAGTAGCAACAATATTGATAGTCGTATAAACACAACAACTTTCTTTAATTTTCGGACATGTTTCGACAGTACATCCGTCATTTTGAGTGTTAGATATTTTGAAATCGCAGTTGAATTTAAAGCGCGCGCGTACTAAAACAAAACAAAACAAAAATTTAAATGAGTGACGCTTAGTTCTTTACAGGGAGAGAGTCAGGTTAATGTGTTTCACCTGCTGGTTGAGATCGGGCTTCTCCCGAAACTTCAAACCGGTGCGTTTTCAAAACGCTCCACTTTTGAGCTGCTTTCGAGAGTCTCCGCTTTCATCGGCGTTTTCAGACGTTTTGGAGTGGATGACAGGCGTTTTCAAACTTGAAGAAAACGCGTTAGTCCAAACCGGGCCGGGAATAAATCATCACTTCATTCAAAAATAAAATCAAAGACGGTCTAGTTAATACAAAAATATGAAGGGTGATGTTGGACAAAAGTGTTTTTGAACGTGTCGCATGTTTTTGGGCCAAAGTGCCATCCATTTGGTCGCTTTGCATGTCAATGGCCTCAGGCGGAATTGAATATGACGGGTTCCATGTTTTCTGGCTAAAGTTCATTCCCTCGGTTTGCATGTTGATGGGCGATGATACGATTTAATTGCGCAGTCTATATGTTTCGGTGTTCAACTAATTCATGTCGTCGTTTCGCTTGTTTATGGGCCAAGTGCTTCATTACTGGGTTGCCAGTATGGCAATCCCAGTCGGAAAAAGGGTGGCATTTGTTGGGTGTTTTTCTTTTTTTCCGTGTCGGTAAAAGTATTGCCTGTCACTCCCCTGCTAAGTAGTGTCTTTGTGCATAGAGCCTTCTGCGCGTATTTTCTTAGGATCGAGAGGGTAGTGGGAAATGCGTAGATTTCTCTGGTGGACACAGTAGAACGATTAACTTAACCGGCAATGGCGTCGAAAGTCATGTAACGCGAATGGCGTTTTAGTGGATCTTTGAACAAAATATACCCTTATGAAGCTCAGTAATGGCAAGTCAATTGGATACTGAACAAGACAGGCGGTGGAATCTTAAAAGCGACGAGTAATGGACTTTGACAACAATCTGTCGCCCGTCGAGCCGTCTTTTACCAAGTGTGCTGTTATGTAGAAGACTGAACATTCGTAGGGCAGCGATAATAGTGAATTCAAAGACTAGACCAGGTGGATTGGATGGAATTTCAAGCGTTAAAATCGCTGAAAAGGTAAGATTATTTTCGCAGCGATGCAATTGCGTCTCTTCACCACATGTTCCTTTGATCTCACATAATTGTGTTTTCCCTCAAAATATTCGCTTGTTTTCGCTTTCGCTCGAACATATTTACCTTTATTACATGTCCAGTGAATAGTTTTATCCTCTGGGATGAATTTTCCGTCGAAAAATCGGTTATTTGGGTGGTTTATGGCAAACAGAGGTTAATTATTTGTAATGCGATCGCTTCCGTTGCCGTTAGCAACGGGTCGCAAATTTGACACTTTTATCGCATTATCACTAATCCGATTATTCCTAAAAATCTAAAAATATTCGTGCCTCATCAGTTTTCGGTCGAATTTATGTCCAAGAAAGCAGATAAATTGCAGAAAATTTTAGTTTTGCATCCAAAAATTCGTAATCAACCCTAAAATGACCAAATTTTGCCTGGAAAACATATTTTACTGTTATTTTTCTTAAATTTTTTCTTTCAACTTTCGCTTTTATAAAATGTTTCCGTTGTCTGTAAATAAGTTATATGCTGTTGGAAAGACTTCTGGGTGACCCCTTAATAACTTCTTACCAACCGAGCGCGAGGGCCGTACTGGGGAATATTGGCCCGAGGTCGTGGCAGTACGGACCGAGCGCAGCGAGGTCCGTACAAAAACGACCGAGGGCCAATATTCCCCAGTACGGCTCGAGCTAGCTCGGTTAGTAAGTGGTTTATTCTATGGTTTTTTAATTACCTTTTGCTTTGTTTTTGCAAGCCCGTAATCGGCCCGTG
This sequence comes from Montipora capricornis, assembly GCF_036669925.1. NCBI lineage: Eukaryota > Metazoa > Cnidaria > Anthozoa > Scleractinia > Acroporidae > Montipora > Montipora capricornis. Next base: position 16,564,391 of record NC_090883.1, read on the forward strand.
GGCATTACTGGAGAATAATGCCCTACAATTCAGTCACAATTAGCCAATCAGAGCGCGCGTTATATCGGCTACAAACACAAGCCATATAATAAATGGGCTTAATGACCCCCCAACTTGAAAAAAATTGCCTGGAACGCTGCACGAACCACAGGCAACCCAGTGTACCCTCACGGAGGGTCTAGTTTCATTTGAACCAGGGCGGAAAGAGGCCAGGCGGAGAAACGAGCGGGTCCGGGCAAAAAGGTGTGATGCAGTAGACTGGGGTCTACTAAAAAGCCTTTTTTCAAAATGGCGGCAAGTGTTGAGGTCGGCGACTCACTCGAAGAATTGGAAGAATTGTTTTTACAGGACATCACAGACGACTTTTTTTATTTGAACGAGGAAAAAAATTCTTCAGATGTTCCAGACATATAGCTGATGTTAATGTAACAAACATTTTCCCTCTGTTTTTGATTGGTTCTCTCCTATATGACCTACGGTCTTTAGGTAAATCCACGTGTTTTGATTGGTGCTTTCTTGTTCAAGACTTAGCCATACAAGCCATTTCCATGGAAAAGCCAAATAGGAATTAATTAGGCTAATAAGCCCAATGAATTTATTTCCAGCATCCACGCATGAACGTCGTATTTGCCTGTTGGAATTTGCTATTGTTCTAAAGCTGGAAAACAATAAAAAAGATTCCGGGGAAATGCAACGGCTGTAAATGAATCCTACCTAAGAATGTGCTTAATTATAGCCTAATTAATTCAAATCCTATTCAGTTGGCTTTTTCCCTTTTTCATTTTTCTAAGACAACGTTATTGCAATTAGGTGTATTATTGGCACAGGATTTGGGTAAAGTGTTTTTTATTGTCATTATTGAGAGCTTACTGAACACAGGCTGACCAGTGTGCACCTCAGGCTAAATGACATACCATCGTAGCTTACTAGTTAAAGATGAAGAGTTGTACAGTTAGCGTCAAGAGAATTTGGTAAGCCTATTTATGGTTAGCTCTCACAAGCAGAAATGGTAACATGCTATTTTCAAAACAAAATAGAAAATAGAGCTAAATATTGTCACCTATCACCATTAATTATCTGAAAATAAAAGTCCTGTGGAAACCTACATGGGAGACCTGGGGAAAGGTTCATCCCCAGGTTCTTTGACAGGAATTCAGGGTTGATAAGGATTCAGTACGGCGGTCACAAGCTGTGTCCGGAAATGGATAGATAATATAGCTCTTCATTTTTATGGTAGTAGATAATTCTTTTTCACGGACATAAGAAGCAAATTCACATTTCACAAAACAAAAAACTCTTCAATCACGCTTCACATTAATTAATACAATCACGATTCACGATGCAAGGAACTGGAATAATTGCTTTGTCCTCAGTTGGTACAAAATAGGAAGGAGTTTCCATTAAGTACTTGGTTTAAGTTGGTAACACGTTGATCTGTTATTGACTGCAGAGGACTGTTATCTTTGAAGACATTCCAAAGCATTTAACATTTTCATAAATTCTTGTGTCTTTTCTGTGGTGTTGTTTTCATGCAAAGCCATGTCTGCAAACGTTTTCGGACAGAGTATTATAACAGCAAGCTTTACTCGTATTTTATTTAAATTATCAAGATGAACATATAAACGCCCTGATTAAACCGTATTTATTGTTTGTTGATTTTCCCAAGCGATTTTAAGTGAGCAAGTTTGAAGTTCTGAAACGCTGCTCTATCCAAATATATCCAGCTGGTTTTTTACTATGTTATGTAAAAGCTATCGATCTTAAACATATGTAAAATTTAGAGTGGAGTAATGTGGAGTACTCCTAAAAGAAGCAGTGGAACACGGCTTGGTCACGATAAGCGGGACATACCTGCATTCGACACTCTCTTTACTTCACTCAAATTTCAGCAGCTTCTGACGAAAATACTTGAGTGATATTCCAACAGACAAAATAGTATTGTGTTTTGGGTCAAAAATATCAAAAAGGCCTTTAAATAATACCGTGACACTACTGGTGGCCCAAAAATAAAGAAAGAAAACTTGATTTCCGGTTCGTCGAGAGGATATTTTTGGCAGCCATTAATTGCACCGGAAGCGCGGAAGGAGCGCTCGTACCAGTCCTTCTCCGCATCACACATTGGACCAAGAGCGGACTGCCCGTTTCACCGCCCTATGTATAAGCGCCCTGTTTGAACAGTTCACATCACGGTTTTCGGCCTGGTTTTTTTCCTCGCCTTGACTTGTCAGCGTAACATTCCTTTAGAGGAAGGCACTTCATGTTCGAGAATAGTCTGACGTCCATGGAGAATCCTCAGCCTGTTTGTCAACGGTATTCTTGCTGACATTACCGGGTATTTCATACATGGTACATCCATGAATCGGTATTTCCATGTAATACTGTAACACTACAATGAAGTTGTATGATTATAATATTTTTATTTCAAAACTCAAGTTTGATTCTCTTTCTCCTGAGCCACGTAAGGAGAGTCCTTCTGGATTTATCCAAAAGGATCGACGGTGACGAGGTGGATTCAATTTTTTTTTTCATGTCGAGTGGGGTATAAGTGTGCTCGATAGAGCATCATCGCTGTATGGTTTTGAAGATTCCCTCTTTGAATTTAATACTTCAAACAGCTCGATCCATGTTGGCCGAGCTAAAACCTCAAGAACCAGCCTATGCATGCAAAGGTCGCCCCAAATACGACCGTGCATTCCTTTTGAACAACTGGAATCGTTCCTAGGCTATGGATTTACCGTGAAAAAATGGGAGAAGTGATTAGTGTAAGTTCCAAAAGTGTTTATTGCAGATTGAAAGAGTTGGTTCTATCCAGACAAGCCATCTTTACTTCCATAGACGATAACCAGCTTGATGCAATAATAGCTGGTATTTAAGGTAATTAACTTAACTGTGAATGCAAGAATATGACTGGTTTCTAAGCTACAAAAGTCAGCTATCCAGAGTAGGAGAAGCAATGAAAAGGAGAGTCCCTTGATGAGACCCCGGTGAGCTATGAGAGGTGGCTGTATTCGCAGGCTATAAAACTAAGGAATGTTTTATTTTATGAAAGAGGTCCATGGCATATGCTTCTACCACCTTCCAACTTAAGATAAAAGAAGCCATTCATATTCAATGGGAGAAACCTACACTTAATCATCAACTTTATCATGTTAATTTAAAACTTTCTTTGTAATATTTTACATTGTCATGTTTCCTTTTGTTCTTATAGTTAATTAGCATTTTGGTTCACACTATATATTCAACTCTGTACTTTGTAATTTAAACTGAAGATGACAGAAGTTTCTGTCGAAACATGTTTTTAAATTTAAAAAGTGTTGTGTTGTTTCTCAAAATATCGATATGTCTGCTGCTATCCAAACCTTTTGGCAACTTCAAAATTATAATCCAGATCGTATTTGCTGAAAGCCTAGCTGAAAATGTTCTCAATGAACTACGTAGCAGAACTCTCTAAAGACCTCTGAAACTCTCTGAACTTTCTCAACACCTTATCCAAGATTCCTTATGAATTCAACATGTCAAGTGTCGCGAATAAAAGCATTTTAGGACCTCCTGTTATTTATATGTTAATGTGTCTTCATTTTATTTTTCTCAGTTTTTTATTCAGTAAATTCATTAAACGTCATTAAATTCTGAGCCCGCAGCGAGCCATTGATTGACCTGTCAGATCTCTTTATCTCCGTAGGCTATTGCTCACTATTGCACATATAAAAAAGTATAAAACATAGCTTTCACGGAATCCATCCCAGAAAAGAAACCCCACAAGATTCATGTCAGAAATAAGGCTCCTGTCTTCGTCTAAAATATACTAATGAGACCTTTATTTTCCCGTTATGATGTTTCTCATTTAAAAATAGATACTTCCTCACAAAGTTTTTATAAATGTCAGTTTTGGTCCCGTTTTTAGCTTCATTTTTATTCATTAAGACGATCTCCTGTTTTTGTCAACATAAAGGCATTATTTTTTTTATCCCAGTCATTCGATATGAACCTCTCCCACAGGTATTCATTACCTTTCCTTCAATGTCATCCACAACTGCATAAAAAAGCTTCGATGGAATTATAAATTAGTGCCATTAGTAGAAAAGAGTGATCGCCCATATCTGCCGAGATGAACATCTCCGCCGTCGAAAGAGAGTGTGTGCATTAGTGTTCTGTGGATGACTTTGCCAAGCATTTTGCCTTATTCAACTTTAACCATTCACAACTTGAGTTGAAGAGGAAATCTATGTTCCTTTCATGAGAAAAAAGTATAAAATAACAGGACTAAAATAGATTTGTTTACTATTTTAATTCAAAACGCTATCATTATAAGAGTAGTACCACTTTCATAGTAATTTAAAAGTTTAAGCGTGGCCATTAAAAATAAACCAGGTCCACCTAATTTTGTGCAGGTAAAATTCATTCACCAATGTGAATCGATAGACTAACTGAAAAATAAAGAGGTCCTAAACGTGGGAAAAAATCACAAAGAAAACGAAAATAACAATTTTCTTTGAGAAGAAGAAGAAGCTTAAGTCTCCGTGGCAACATCACAGTTAAACAAGAATGTCAAAGTTCTCACCTAAAATAATATGAACAAGTGCAGGATGGCCTCCCGACAATTGTCAATTTAAATTGCTTTAGAGTAAGGGGATAAAATTGACGGTTCGTTAGAGAAAACCATTCCCACTCCTTACAGAACTTCAAAGTCGGCTGAAGTCAATGCTAAATTAATGGAAATAAAGTCTTGAATAGCCCATTTCCGATTTGCTGTATGCCTCAGTTTCAAAGCTAGTCCTGGTGAACAACCATTCAAATGGAAATGGGTAGCGTATTCTTATGCGAATCAAACTCTTTCCCTTACAATAGTTGAGCACCAAGACTCACTTCGAAACAAACAGCAACTCGGAAATGTCCCATTGAACAGTATTGTAACATTGCAACTCTGGCCAACATGAGGAGTAATTTGAATACCCTGATAGCTCAAGAACACTGAATCAAAGTGGCCTCAGTTAACTTCAGTACCCATACGAGCTAGTGCAATTGGGGAAGATATCTTGGATGAAAATACATAAAGGTAAAAGTGCAGTACCCATTTATGGCAGACATATTTCATATTTTACAAATTAAGGCACTTGAAATGATATTCCGAAAAGTCTTTGCTGCTCTTTCTTTAACGTCTACTGTTGGGAAAAATGAACACTGACTGAAAAAGTTCTGAAAAAAAATTAAAAATGGAAGGACGAAAAACTGGCTAAAATAAACGACCTTTCAAAGTTAGCTTAAAGTCATTGTCAAGTCAAAAAGATACGCTGAAAAAAAAAAGCTATGGATGCAAAAATGCTAGGACTTTTTAATAGAACATAGTCGACTGTAAGGTGGCAATAACAGCCAGAATTAGTCTAAAGGTCAGGTGGTTGGTATTGCAGTACTGTGACATGCAACTGCGATATCTTATACTAAGATTAGGAATTATTATTATCCAGCCCAAGTTTCCGTTGGTATTAAAGAAATAAGATCAGGATCTTCAAATCTGAGAAAATATCCCTATACTAGTACTGCGGTTGTATACCAATTCACATGTGATCTGTGTGATGGATATTAGTATGTGGGCTACAAACCCGACAGTTTCTTCAATGCATTGCTGGACGCAAATGTTTGATAGTTGGTAGACGCCCCTTATGAACTCACAGTAGTGATAAGCTTAGAGAAAAAAGCCGTTTTGATTTCTTAAGAAAATTTCCAACAGAGCAAATTTGATTGTTTCGTTTTTGGAATGTCGTTTATTAAGAAACTTAGGCCTCCCCCCAACTCTAATTTTAGAACTGAATCCACGTGTACTGAACCCATTGTTTACCTTGTTTCTACGCGGGCTCAGTACATTTGAAGAGATCTGAGTTTTCCCTGCTGAAAAAAAGCTTAAGATCCCGCGAAACTAGTGGTCATTAAAAGGTCATGTTTTATCAGAATATTTTAGGACTGAACGAACCGTAAGTCACGATTCGTTTATAAAACGGGCTATGTCACATTATTTTAGGGACCCTCTTTGGGGTGTTTCGGAAAAATTAAATATTTACTTAATCCAGCAAGAGTTTAAAACTCGAAAATGGTAATGTGTCATTCCTTTACTGATAAAAATATCGTTACATCACAAAATGTTTCACATGATGATTCTGAGCAAAAACGGCCTTTATCCAGGCGATTTGCCATAAACTTGAAAACCTTCGGGCCGACTACTTTTCAAGATTATTGTCCATTTATGTCCATCCATGCTACTCTGTCCTTTTGCTGTGTTTCCTTTAGGTTCAACACTGATTTTAAAGGGGCAGTGTCACGCTCTTTTAGTCAAACTTCAAAACGCTAAAAGACATCCTTGCATCAATGAAAAATTGACCAAAAAATAATGCTGTAGTTTTGTTGCCAGAACATTGAAGTGTACTGAAGCTATTACTGTCTCCAGCCAAGGATGGAGAGGGTGGAAATGGATCAAAACTTGAAAAACTGGCCACTTTTTTCAAGCTTGGAGACACTATCTTCAGAAGGACACCTAAAATTAACTACGAATAGCTCTTTGTGCCATAAACATATTTCATATCTTGTCAGTGGGTTGTCAAGAATGTTGTAAGTGTGAGCTAAAGTACTAATTTAATTTTTGACTTAAGGACACAAAAAACTAAGCATGACAGTGCCCCTTCAAGTGGTTATTGCAATGTTTCATTCTTCATTTTGGGTGTCATGAAATTACATGAGTCATTTCAAGTACGTTTTCACTCCTAAATTATGCAAATGTGATTCATGACAGTATGACCAGTCAGAACAAACTAGATCATGACACAGACATGAAAATTATATTACTCTCTAACATTCAGGACTGGGGCACACACTTACAATACAATACAATACATACTTAATTGACCGCTCCCCATAGGGGCTTTTCAGAGCCAATGAAACACAATCAACGAAACAACAGAACACAACAGCTACAACTGTTAAGAATCCCAACTGGCCGGAGGCAAACCAGTTGGCTATTTACAAGTGCAGCTAGGAAGTCGAACCAGGGACAACCAGGAACAAATTCAACGAGTGGTCAGAGCGGGTCTTGAACCCGGGATCTCCGGATCTCAAGGCAAGCGCCCTAACCACTGGGCCACACTGCCTCCTTGTCACTTCGCAATAACAACTACTTGTCACTTCGCAATAACAACTACTGATAAACTAGTTTTCTGCAACGGGCGATGTTAGGCGCCTCTTATGCAGCGAGTTACACTCAGTAAATGGTATAATTCGCTTTGTTAGAAAGAGCATCAACGAGTAGCCGAGTATCACCGATGTTACACCTGATGTTACGGAGGTCGGAGCTACGAATCCTGCCTGGTACTCTGATTTCTCATTTGTGGTTTTGACGGATGCTAAGCAATGAGCTCACTATCTTTCTCACAGTCGCATTACACCATTTACATCAATAGTTACAACAGCTGGTAGTATTGGTTCAACACCCACCCTGCAGAAATGAGGCCTTCCAAGGGTTCTTGGCGATAAGCGACATCGCTCCTAGCCTGCGTACGCAGACGTATTTGCGTTCGCAGGCTACATCGCTCCAAAATTGCAAAAAATGTAGCGACAATCTTGTTCCAGAACACCGACAGCCGACATAACTTGACGGGAAAAAAGCGACAATTTGCGACAGCGACAATCCATTTTTAACTTCGACAAAGCGACATCTTTTTACTTTGTTATTTCGACAGCGACAGGACCAACCAGGCCAGCATGACTCTAAATCTCCTCTTCTGTTGGTGTTGCAACATGTACATTTCTTGTGCAAACAAGAGGCTACAAGTAGCCTATACTCGGGCCTGCAAAAGTACAGTGGTGTATCGTTGATTAAGTGGAAAAAGCATATTGTTTTTTACTGATCGATGGATATTTTTGCTCAGTGTTTGAGAAAGGAAACGCAAATTGAACGGTTTAAGATAAAACGAAATGACTCATCGAAACATCGTTTGCAGAAAAGAATGAAAGAGAAATGAAGGTGAGATGTGGAAACATCTTTCCAAGATGACCAAACGTTCGTGCAGTGGTGTACGTAAAAAAACATTTTGTCACGTGCGCCACACATGAAGATGTGCACTATATCTCGACACTTGAAAATACTTTCAGAAGTACTCAAGTTCCTCGAGAATGGCCATGCCAAATGAATCCATAGCACGAGAATCAAATATTTAAAATATACCATTTGTTGTAATTGAAATACTCACAGAAATATGCACCCAATTGTCAAAATAAATGTGTTATTTGCCAGCTGGGAGGTTCGTATAGGGAAAACTGTGACCGAGGCCTTGAAATTGCTGCCCTAGGCCGCAGGCTGAGGGCAGCTTTTTCAAGAACGATGCCACAGTTTTTTAATACACGGACCGACCCTTTGCTGGTAAATAACATTTTTTTTCTTCTCTCTCCCCCATCCTCTCTTAAAATCACTTGTTTTAATTGTTGACTCGCACCGCGCTTGATAGCGAATGCAGTATTAAAGCGACTTACAAACTGAACGTTTCAAAGAGAAATATTTTTTATCTGAATTCTATTTCCAAACCTCTTGTCTAATGAAAAATATAACCTCTGTATGTAAACGGAGTCGGTGTCACAAAAAGTAGTGTTTCGTTTTCCCGGAATGGTAAGGGCAGGAGAAAAGATAGAATACTGTAGTGTGGGTCACTTGGCCTGTCATTATTATTTCGCTCCGTGTATTGAAACTCTCGCGAAATAAAGATAGAAATGTGAACAAAAACTCTCTGAACGGTGAGAAGCCTTTCAAGGAATATTAACCATTAATGTCACTGTTCCTTGGTATCAACATGCATAATTAGCTTTTAAACACATAACGCAAGGCGCCATGGAACGAGACAACAGACGTATTGGCGCTTTTTGAGGGGAACACTGCCTTGCCGCTGGTTAGCCTATGCGACTTCCAGATTGCGTGACATAGAACAACCTCACTTATCTCCCCAGCCCTACGAGCTGAGTGGTAAACAGGAAGTGCTGGATCGGACAAGAGTATTGGTTAGTGAGCAATGTACAAAGGCAACGAGCCAACAAGCTTGGGGGAAGTCGCTGCGCAGACTTAACCACACCACGCAGGAGCGACCCAATTTTAATGACGGCAAAGCGATATATCCAACCCATCTCCAAAGGGAGAGAGGGAGGGAGGGGAAAAACTGCCAAGTGAAACTTGGACTGTTTAACTGAGACTTTTTATAGGTAGACCCTGTCTATTAAAGTAGCCAGTTGCACAGGTTCTGTACTATGTAACAGGTAAGCATTACACGTGCTCTTTAGCAGTACTGAATGAGATGAGACTTAAACAGATTTGGCCAATGCAGGTGTACGTTATAATCTGAGATCTAGGAACAAAGTCTTTATGTCCTCGTTTTATTTACAACAAAACCGTTGATTGTGCGACCTTGAACGGCCGACTACAAAGAACGTGAAGATAACTGTCGCGACATGAATAACCCTTTTAGTACGGTCACGGTCTCTTAACGGTATTTTACTGATAGGGCAGTATAATCTCATTTAAAGAGAAGAACAGATACTTGTTTATGTGCACAATACATCGAAGCATAAAGTCTACAAATACCTATTTTACCTTCAAATACTTACTCCTGCATACTCATTTCAAATTCCGTTTTCCGTGAATCTTCTCATGATTACATGTTACATACGAACCATGGCAATACTAGCTTTACAATCACTGGTTCCTCGTTAATCCAATTTATTACTAAGACTTGTTTGCATTACTAATTAACACGAAAAGGGATAACTTGGGAATTTTTAAGTATATCGCCTTAATCTAACCCAAAAACATTCAGATATCCAAAACGTCGTATGCATGATCCATTTCCTTCGCTTTTGGGTTTGTCAGCATTATGATTTGCAATATTTCAGGTTTACGTGTTCACAAGTTTGTTTTTGTATCTCGAAGATGTTTAGATTTCCAATTACAAACTCTGTTTTGATTTTTCACTCTACCTCATTGTGTAAATGTGGATGACCTCGGTACATTGTTAACCAAATACGTTCCAGAAAGTTTCCTCCTGTTTCTACTGTTCTAAAAGAGACGTCTCAGCCTTTTCTCTGCAATTCTGCTCGGTTCTCGGGCACGTCTACTTAGTATGTCAATGCACACGCAAATCACAACTAAAGTAAACACACTTGTGCTTATCGAGACCTGTATTTGTCCTTTGGGATCAAGTCTTTATTACCATTGAGAATCAAATAACTGTACAGCCTTTCAAACTACATCACAATTATTTTCTACAGAGCTGATCACAGTCTCCACTGATGACATCAAATCTTGTAAATCTAAACCAGAACTATATACACAAGATGGCAGTGAACACGATCGCTATAGTTGAACGAAGGATATAAGCTACACCACAACAAGAAAACAAACTGTTTAACCATAAAAAACAAAAAAAACGCAATAGACCAAAAACTTATCTCCATAGTCAATGGTACACTGAGCGGGAGGCTGTTTGTTCGCGGTGAAAATGGTACAAGCTTCAGGCCATTTGTTCGCTGTGCCAATGTTTTTACTTTGTCTTCAGAAGATTCCAATATGGCGTCCATTTGTTTGTGGACTTATTGTCTTTGTCGCTGTCATCTTCAAAGTAGTTCTCAATAAGGTACCCGCTGCTCATTAAAGAATTTGTATTTTGACTTGTATCACTTTCAATAGTTGCATCCATTTCAGTTACATTTGAGTATATTCTTGTTTCATTCAGTTCGCGGAACGACTTGTTTCGAAGCTGACGCTTGACATCTTTTAGTGTGGGTCTAAAGCGAAAAGCCTATGCCTACGCCCCAAGAAGAAATCGATTAAGCCAACGCAACGTCGATCTTCAGTAATCCCAAACAACGCATCACACTGCTCTTCATGATCTTGGATTACGTGGTTTGCTTTAAATAACCAATATAAACAACGCCACGTGGCTTCTATTGTGCATTACCCAATCAAAACACCGCCACGTTTTTCTATTGTGCATTTTGCTGCACAGGAAAAAAAAACTGAAATCAAACGTATTTTATAACTCGAGCCCCTTCGGGCCCGAGTAATTAAGATGTATTAAACAAACCATCATTCAACACTTCACGCACTTGTTATGCAGTGAGCGGCTTGTCTCTTATTTCCTTTTTTGGTACAAAGGTCGACACGTAGTCACGTCAGTCATGATTCTCTGTAACTCGGTGACTTTTATCGCGTCTGTGCGGCTTTTTTGGTGCTTTTTGCTAACGTGGAGTACGTGAAATGGGAACTAATTAAAAAAATCACACAGCAGTCACAGCAGTTAGAGTTGTCTCCTATAATAACATACTAGTAATAAATCAAGACGGATCGTGTAAACTGAAGACCAAAGCGTGAATTGAACGTCATGACAATTTGGTATTATGTCATGAAGTCACTAGCATTTTTCGAAACGCTAATACTGTATCGTGACGTTTCACAACCGTTTTAGACGGAACCCTTAAACTTGATTGTCCGTTTGAAAAACATCCCTCTTAGTCACGGAAGCTGGCAAGGCTAAGTTATGAGCCGGGGTAGCTGAAGAAGAGCAGATACAAGGTCACAACGATCGAGTGATCTTCCTAATTTTCAAACAAATTTCCCCTTTCAGTGGTTTGATCCAAAGGAAAATGCAGCTGAACCTCGACTATATTCCCCTTGACCCTCGAACAGATCAAAAATAGCTATTGCGCCTCGTTCGCCTTGCACAATACGCAATTAGCTTTTAGCTACATACCTTGACACTTTAATAAAGTTTATGTATGTATGTATGTATGTATGTATGTATGTATGTATGTATGTATGTATGTATGTATGTATGTATGTATGTATGTATGTATGATTATTATAAGTAATCACATAATAGACCATATTTGTATTCTCAGTATTGGACTGGAACTAGCTTGCAATGGAGGCTAATGCTGGGAAATCTTTTCAAATGCAAATACTTTTTAATATATTCCCCCGCATTAGCCTCCATTGCAAGCTAGTTCTAGTCCAATACTGGGAATACGAATATGGTCTATTTCTCTCGTGCTTTGCGCTATTACTAAAAATAGACTTTGTCACATGAGCCCCCCCGCGTAGACTCAGACAAACATTTCGATCTTATGAGAGGAAATACGAGTGAGGTAAGCGATAGTGAAGCGAAAAAGAAGAAAACTTTATAAATTTGCGGAGTTGGTTTCTAAAAAGGAGGTAGAATGGTTAGTACTAAACACTGTTGAATTTAATCGGACTCAGTATCCAGATAAATGACCATAAATTGCCGAAATCGCTCAAAGAGTAGTAGGAATCAGGAGATAAAGTCTTCATACCGCTGCCAAACCATTGTTTTTCATCGAGAAATGTAAGCCTTGGCTAATCGATTGAACGCGGGAATTCTTAACTGTGAAAAACATCTATTTGTGCTCTACAATAGATCCCACAGCAGAAGTCCACCAGGAGAAACAAGGAGGTTCAAAAAAGGCAAAGCAGTACCGCTTCGAATAACAAAATTTTCACATTCTAGTTTGAAAAACGCACGAGACTTTGAAATACGCCATAAAAATAGAGGATGCTCAGAGAGCAGTGTTAAAAGGAATCTCTCTGAAACAAAAACAACAAAAAGAGGTCATGCACTAGGAGATGAAAACGCACATGTTTTGTCACACAACGAGTGACGAGAGCTTGTTTGATAGATAGACTATCATTAGTCTGTCCAATTAATTGCATGATTCGAAGATGTTCTAATAACCTTTACGCCAGTGAACAAAGTCTTAGTAGCCAGGAAAAAATCTGAATCTTTTTAGCCAGCCAGGAACAATGTTTTTCATATCTCAATGAGCCATACACGGTTAGAGTCAAAGCCCAGCCAGCTCTTACTCGAGATTTTTTTTAGCCAGCCAGCTCAAAAACAGCCTGCAGAACGGCTTTTTTGTGGAGAGGGTTCGTTGGGTACTCCTGAGTCCAACATGCCAGCCTGTCGACGGAGTATAATAGAGAACAGAACTTGCACTATGGTACCATTTCCTTCCAACATCGAACCTTTTATTGTATTTTCGCCGCAGACCAAGGGGCATTATTGATGCTCGGATCAAGCGCATGGTCACTTCCACTGTTTACACGACCTTATACAGCCCCTCACTCGTTTAAAAAGGTCGTCACGTTTGCCCGTCAATTTCAACCCCCTACACTTTAAACACCGTTCTAGCAGCTCAATTGTGTATTTTTCTGGTTCTCTCTCGAGAATACGGTGCCAAGAACACGGTCGACGTCGCTTAAAACCGAAGAGAGTGAAGCGAATATTATGCTGCATTTCCCTTGTGACTCTTACGGACTGAACTTTGTTTGTCTAAGTCACTTGAGGGTCTATAATTTCATGAAAAAACGTCATGAAATTATTGGAATGAGCTGGTTGATTTTGTATGTCATTTGACCCATCGAAATTTCCGTGCTTCACTCAACCATCGATGCAGCGCCACAATTTTTTTTAGGAAATAACCCGGTTATTAGAGCTACGACTAATCTGATCTAACTTTCTGTGTTTTACTCTTATCAGGAAAACTGTACTGAGACAAAATAGTGGGTTTCAGCGCGTTCAAGAGCAATCACCAGAAGACTCTACAAAAAACCCTGACAAAGCTTTTTGGAAATCAGCTTTAAGGAAATGACGAGAAGGATGATAATACGGAATGTTTTATTGGGGAGTGTATTCCTGTCAACATGTATGGTATTCTTCTTCGTTTACCAGAGCATACAGTTTCCAACATTGCTAACGGTAATACTGAGTGATGAAGATGTATACGGAATCTCCCCTTTCTTTCGGAAGCAAAGCGGAAATGCAACAGACTACTCTAGAGAAGTTCTATATACCGTCTCAGAAAATAAAAGAAAACAAGAAAGACGCTTACCAAATGCTCTTATTATCGGAATAAGAAAAGGAGGTACAAGGGCTATCCTTGAGTTTTTGGCTCGTCATCCAAGCGTGAAAGCCTGTAAGCATGAAGTTCACTTCTTTGATAGACAGGAAAACTATGTTCGTGGACTCAACTGGTACAGAGACCAGATGCCGCTGTCTTTTTCTAACGAAACAACAATGGAGAAAACGCCGGCCTACTTTGTCACTGATGACGTACCCAGAAAGATCTTTCAAATGTCCCCTTCTATTAAGTTGTTGGTAGTGGTACGGGATCCCACGATCCGCGCGATGTCAGATTACGCGCAAGTGCTTGAAAATAACAACGGTTCTCTGAGCCGATCCTTCGAGAGTTACGTCACTGAGGGTCCGCACCATCGCATTCTTCGTAAGAACAGTCGATTCGTCACCATTGGTATTTACGTTGATCATTTAAACAAATGGCTTGAATACTTTCCTCTAAAGCAGATTCACTTCATCAGTGGGGAAGAGTTGATCAAGAATCCAGTGCATGAATTGAAATCAGTTGAGATTTTCTTGGGTTTAAAGCCATTTTTCAGCGAAAACTTATTTTACTACAACGCCACTAAGGGTTTCTTTTGTCTTAAGTCAGGATGCCTCGCAAAATCCAAGGGTCGACGCCACCCACTTGTTGATGATGATGTAGTGAAGCTGTTGCGTGATTTCTACAGGCCTCTGAACAAAGACTTTTATAGTGCTGTAGGACGAAACTTTGGCTGGAGCTAGACCAGCAAGCTTACTGAAGACTAAAATTAGATGATGCATTGCTATCAAAACATGTGGAGAGATCTTGGGAATACATTAGGTTCGTTGAAAAAAAGAAAAACATTGAAAACAGATCCGGCAAAAGACAGGGGCACCCAACGACCAATTTGTTGTAAAATGTATTATTACACCCCAGTTAATGAAAATAAATGTTATTAAGGCATTTTCAGGTGTTTTTCAGTGTTGCTGGGAAAACATTATCTGTTCCTTTTTCCCAGCAAGACACACAAGAAATTTCCCAGCCAGCTAGATAAGATTGGTTGGTTTCCCAGCCAGCTGATCAAATTTATTTCCCAGCCAGGAATTCCACGCGCTTTCAAATCCCTCGATCCGAAACGACCGAACAAAAGCGACAAAACCGGGACAAAACAGGTTGAAATGCTAGACAAAGTCAGTAATTCCCAGACAAAACCTCTATCAATAACAAAATTTCCCAGCCAGCTCATCGAAACACCTGTATTTTTGCCAGCCAGCAAGATTCCTCTGGGGAACAGATAATATGAGGTACAGATTCGTTGGGTGCCCCTGAAACGACAACTGTAGCAAAAGTAAGCGACTGTCAGGACCAGTTAAAAAAAACCTTAGGTCAACATTCCTAGTTAACAATCCATATGGAACTATAAGCCTGCCATAGGCGCATTCAATTTGCTATTTTTGCGCTCTCTCCTTTGCAGTTGATTTGCACAGTTAATTTTCTTTAGATGTTACTTGGCAGTAATGCCCCTTTGGTGGAACAAAGGGTGCATCAAAAGGTCCATTTCTGAGGCTAAATTTTCACTGGGTGAAGGAAAAAAATCCACTGGGTCGGGTTTCACTGGGTCTGTTAGAGAGGGATATGTTTAAGGGAGCTGTGATCGAGATCTGATCATTTAGTGTTGCTGTCGTACCACCTTCTTCGCTCGGCTTCTCAGTTACCAGCAACCATCTCTTAGACACGTTAGCCTGCGTAGCTGACGGGATTGTTGGCGAGAGGCAAATTAACCAGCGACGTAGCCGCGCGGAGTATGGGGAGGGGCGCTCCGCATTCTCAGCGCGGCTTATCCCTCTCGCGCCAACAACACCGTTAGCTACGCAGGCTATAGAGACAAATTTTCGATAACTTCTCTTACTCTGCTTGATGTGTCTGGGATTAAGAACGGACAAATCATTTTTGTAAGATAATATTTATCTTGTATTTGTCGAATTTGAGTTACAGAAAAACAAAACAGCAAATTTGTCTTACAATTGCCCGGTAGATCAATGTGGTCAAATCCATAATTTCACCTGGTGTGCTTAACAAAGAATGCATGCCATTAAAAATTACTCCATCGGATGCACAGGACTGCCAAATCTTTATACAGAAAGGTGTTTTAATAGACCCTTTGCATATATGGCGCCTATACTTTGTGCATCCTTAGCCTCGTACGTATGTTTCTAGACAAAGGATTTTTCACATGAATTTGAGGCTTAAGATGTACATTGCCAGTTATGCAAAGGGTCTATGGCTTGGCTGGATCCACAATTTAACAATGTAATACAATATTCAATACAATACAATACATTATAAAATAATTAGGATAGTTCGCGCACTCTCATTGGTCAATAGCTGTGTTTAGATAAGAATATGGAAACACGGCTGTGACATCACACGAATTTTGATAGGTTATATGCCACCAGACGCTCGTTTTGATTGGCTGGTAGGAAATATGAGCGTGTATCAAGGAAATCTGTTTTAATCAAGAATTTATTCTTCATTTGTTTCCTTCACTTGCCGAATTATCTTTGAGAAATATTTTATAACAGCATTTGTTTCCATAGCCTCATCTAAACACTCGGGGAAGTTGGAAGAATTCCAGACAGTTATGCAAACGCGAGACGCAGTCGAGGGTTCGCATAACTGTGGAGGATTCTCACAAGTGCCTGCTGGTCTCGTAATTGATCGTCTACTGCTGCCTTCATTCTATCCAAAAGAATTCTGTTTAGGACTTTGCCACTGTATTGATAGAAGTGTAATCCCCTGTAGTTACTGCAGACCGCTCAAATCTCCTTTCTTTCTTCGGTAGTTTGATGAGGAGTCCCTCTTTTCAGTCCCAATATTTATTATCCAACTTTTTTTGCACTAAATGTTTAGGAAATGAATTATAAACAACCGAGAACTTGTGACTGATTTGTGCTTGCGGGGCAACGTCAGCAACTAAACTAGTGAAACCGGTTCTCTACTGTTTTTTATTTTTATTTTTTATTTTTTTTTTATTTCTTAAATAACAACATTTATTTACACCGGAATACAATAATACAATACATAACATAACATACATGTATTCAGTAAGCTATAAACAAAAAAGAAAAAAAGTCATTACTACGATTTCTCAGCTAAATTATTAATCTATTCCTTGAATGCATGGCTTCCTTTTAAAATCGTTTATATTAAACATGTTTTAATTTAATTTTATTTATTTATTTTGTTGAGGTTTAAGATTTAAAAGGTACTAAAGAAGATAGAAAACTAGGAAATCTTTCTATTTTTGGGAGTACTTCCTTTGTTTTGCAGGACCATATGTAATATCTGGCAACAAGGAAGTAAAAGTATTGCTTTATGTTAGATAGGGTGTCCCATCTCAGGCCAATTATTACATCCGGAGTGAGAATGTTGGATTTTAGTTTTATTTGGTTTTCGGCCAACCATTTTATAAAGCCCCGTCAAAAACAAGACGTCTCGCTACACGACCAAAATAAATGAAAAAGAGACTCCTTTTCCGTTCTACAAAAGGTACAAATATCGTTTTCTCTAATGCCTATTTTATTTAGAAAATCATTTGTCGCTAAACGCCTATGAAGTAGTTTAAACTGAAAAATAATTAATTTGGTAGATTTAGTGCTGCAGAAAGGGAGTTTGTAAGCCAATTCCCAGTCAATTGTTTTGGAGCACTGAAGGCTGCGGTCGACACACCATTTCTCTTGGCTTTTCCTAGGGCTGCTCTGTTTAGCGCTGATCAGCTTTTCGTAAGCCAATCTATTGGGTTTAGGAGCTTTTATGAAGTTTTCTACAAAAGCGTTGATTTTTCTGTTTTTTTCATTTTTGTCTTCTATGGCAGTCCTTAACAATCTTATGCACGATACCACCCCGTGATAAACAAGAAAATTTGTTTTGACGTCGAAGCGTTCCTTGAATTCAGTGAAAGATAGCAGGTCATCTGTGTCTTTCATTAACTGCCTGACGTTTTGTATTCCTTTGGAAGACCACGATTTGTAGTAAATAGATTTATTTATTTCTTTGATCGTGAGCGGGCGGTATCCTGAGAATCCTGCAATCTGATTGGTTCCGGGAGCGGGCACTGAGTATTTTTCTATCTCTTGACCATGATCATGGCAACCAAGAGTGAAGTTGCGAATTGAAAGCCTGAGCGAAGTTTCAATTTGTCTTAATTGTTTTTTGCAATAGAGCAGTGTTATTGTTCAACTTTCTCATAAAAAAAAAACAATGGATTCTGACGAAAGTTATCACAGTGAAAGCATGGCTTTCAAGCATGAAAACTAGCCTCCTTGCAGCCGTTTTTTGTAGTTCAGCAGAAAACCCCTTTATGGTTATAAGTACTTGAACATTGTTCAACTACATACCGTAATGACTGTTTAATAAAAGTTAAAAACTTTGTGAACTACCAGGAAAAAAAATTGAATTTGATTGTTCAAGTACCTATAACCATGAAGGGGTTTTCTGCTGAACTACATTTGTACCAGTACTGAACTGTACATCATTCAATAATCTACGGTTATACAATTTTTGGATGTCTTTTTCCTTCCAAAAACCAGAAAAATAAAAATAAAACAAAGTCACATGAAGGTAATTCTTATTAATCAAGATTTTGTTTTTCTGCTGCTCTGAGATTAAAAAAAAGCAGAATTGGTTATCATGCACAGTATGCCTAACCCCAACGTTAATGCTAACCATTTAAAATCAATGCTTAGACTTAATAACAATCAAAGACATTTTTACAGACCAACTCATGAAAAACGTACGCTAACCACATCTCCTTACTTCCAGCACCGATTTACTTACTTACCAATATACACGTACTTGCTAGCAATTGCTGGACTTTTTGTTGATGTTACCTACTTTCAATTTCAACCTAGTTTAAAATTAGATTTACGTGTAGGTTGAAATCATTTCAACCTGAATTTCAAATTTACCTGTAACATACACATTGGAATTGAATGGGTCAAGTGTACGTAAAATAGTGGTAGGTATGACGAATGCATCAGAGGATGGAAGGTTAAGAGGGATAGGGATAGACAGAAAGAGAATAAGTAAAGAACAAAGTGGGAGAAGGGAAAGGCGATTTTTTGGTTTTTTGTTTTGCAACCACACCCCATAAAGAAAATCCCTTTACAAACAGTTGATATGAACCTAGGTTAACTAAATTCACCTAGTTTGATTTCAATTTATCTAGTTTGATTTACTTTCACCTAGTTTGATTTAAATGGACCTGAATTTAATTTCAACCTGTAACATGTCCAAAAAATCGTCGCCCCTGTTTGAGCATGAAAAATCGATTTCTGACTCAGGGAATATGATTTTCTATCAGATACTATAATGTTTGACTTTCAAAGTAAAAGCAATCGCTATAAATATTCGAAAATTACTCACTTTCAATCGAACCACACTTTGATATCGATGTTCATTGTCACTTTCTGCCTCGTGACTCTAGTTATTATCGTGAAAGAAAAACTTCGCTCAGCCATTGGTGACACGGAGATAACTCACACTCATGAGGTAAGCAACGCATTTAACAGCATTTTACCGATATAGGCCCCAATTTAGCGTATAACATAAATCACCCTCGAGTCAGTTCTCGTGACTTTTTTGAACCTTGTGATAGGGGTGTCTCTAAAATGAAGACCCAAAAACGACGACCTAAGATGGTGTTCGAACTTGCCTTCCAAAGCTATCGTTTACTTATATTGCGTCTTCCCTGACACATATTTTCAATTTAGTTATTTCCACTGTTATCACTCCAAAAGACTGGAAGAGTGCTCCAATTTCCAAAGCTGACTCTAAGGTCGACCCAGCAAATTACAGGCCGATCTCTGTACTTTCTGTAATAGCCAAACTCTTTGAAAAAGCCATTTTCAATCAGGTATATACATATTTAAATGAGAACAAGCTACTTTCGAAATATCAGTCCGAATTTTTTTGGTTCGCGCGCGCCGAATGCTAACTTTATTTCCGTCCTCGCCGGGAGCCTGTTCGCAGGCTATATTCTTACAGCTCTTATTGACGTGACAGACGATGGTTTGGACAAATGCCATTCTGTTTATTGACCTAAAAAAGGCATTTGATACTATTGACCGCAGGATCCTCCTGTCAAAATCGGAGCTGTATGGATTAAATGTGCAAGTCTTAATCTTTTTCGAGACTACCTCTCTGATACTCAGGTTACAGTTATCAACAATGTAATTTTCTGAAACTAGTTTCATACGTTGTGGGGTGCCTCAATCCTCAATTCTCGGCCCCCTACTATTCCTATTGTATATTAATGACCTTCCGAACTGTAACCTTCTATCAGATGTGAGGATGTACGCCGATGACACTATTCTCACGTATGCCCCCAAAACCCTGAAGAGCTGTTTTCATCCCTGACCCACGATCTAAGCGATCTAAAACAAACTCTAACCGTCTAAGTCTGAATGTCCTCAAGACCAAGTGTCTTTTTACATGCACAAGGAACAAGATTTCTCAGCTCCCTAGTAAATCGCCATATGCCTCGATGAACATTCAATTAACACTTACAAATGCGTTCAGGTGGATGAAACATTCTCGTGGGAAGATCATATCTCTGAAGTCGTCGGTGGCTAAGACCGATATATTCCCAAAGTACCCAAGTCACAATTTTAAGTCACTGATTCTTTCACATCTCGATTATTGCAGCGCTGTGTGGGGCTGTATCGGTAATGGCTCAGCCAAAAACTAGAGAAGCAGTACGCATACTGAATAACTGGGTCTAATTGGGATGTCAGATCTGCGCAGATTTTGAGTCGTGCCCTCAAATGGAAAAGCCTCGCTGACAGACGTGATAAACAACTGAAATCTTTAATGTTCAAAACAGTAAATAGCCTTGTAACCGAATATCTGTCTGACAAATTCGCCAGTGTAAATACCATTCACAGACATAATCTTCGGGGCGCCCAACACAACCTGTTTATTCCACGGCCGAACATAGAGGCCCTCAAAAAGAGTTTTCTTTATAGAGGCGCAGTTACATGGAAGAATCTGTCAACGGAGGCTAAGCACGCCACTACTTTAAATAGTTTTTATTCCACTAATGTAGAACTTAATTAGCGTTTAATTAATATAAGATTTTCTTTTAACAAAGCCGTAATTTTTAAGTGTTAGCTATATTAGTGTTAATACGGACGGCTCTTTAGAAGACCACTTTTTAGTGCTAAGGATTCCGTGATTAAATAAAAGTTATTATTATTATTATTATTATTATTATTATTATTATTATTATTATTATTATTATTATTACCCAGAACACCTTGCGCACCCGGTTGAGCAAATCGAGATTGCTTTTCCCCTTACAATATCTACCAATGTGTAAATATCTACAAATTTACATCTTTTCCTTTTTTACGCGTTGGCTTCTAAGGTTGCCTCCTCGGGTTTCGGCGGGTAATTAGGGAGCTTAAGCAAAGACAACGGCGACGGCAACGAGAACGTCAAAAAATTTGCATATTTAGTGGGTAAAAACAATAGCTTTGCACGCCCTGCACGTGCGTTTTTCACTTTTGTCCATTTCGTTGCCGTCGTCAGCAAAACAACAACGTGAAATAGCCAAGTTTTTGGTTTTATGAAGAACGTCAGCACTTGAGGATAAATTTTCGTTTTCTCTCCTAAAATGGAGTGCCGTTCCGACTGGTGTCATCTTTGAGGAATTACCACACCCTTGTCATATTAAAAACGTTGAAATAGTCTCGAAGCGATTAAAATAACGCAAATTTATATTTTGAGATGACGTTCTCGTTGCCGTCGCCGTTGTCGTTGCTTAAGCTCCCTATTATTGTATTTAGAACATAACATTTTTGAATAATTGTGCGCGCTATGATTGGTCCAATCAATTGACTTCCGGTGAAAAAGATCGCACAATTTCTCCTGGACATTAATATTTTATAATAGAAATTAAAAACTTATTCCTCTTGCATTGATGAGTAGTATAAACATTTGGAATTTTTTAAGAAAAATCGAGAAGCGCGGGAAGCACTCGCTTACGGCTTGTGCTTCGCTCGGCACTTCTCTCGTGTTTTTAATAGAAGTCCCCGCTTGTTTATATTTTACTCAACAACGCGTTTTTATTTCTTTAATAATCATGGATAAACAACTTAATACACAGGAGCGAGTCAAGGCCGAAAGTACTTCAAGGATGGCAGACAGCATATCTCTCCTGCATTGTTGTTGCTGTCGAAAAATAAAGCATAAGCATTCACAGCTGTAGAAGTTTATCGAGACAGTTTAGGAAATGACAAGATTGTTTCGTTTTTGGATTATGTGTACAAAAGGGTTGGTTCTGCTTTGTTGACATTATGTTAAACACTGGATTCTATTAAAGCGCTATGCTATGTCTTTGAAATGTTTTAATTCTTGATAGCCCTTACCGTGCACCGAGCTTTTTCAGTTTACTGAAATACGTAAAAAAGGTGAACATTGTGCATTGCGCAGAAGGTTGTAACTGAGAAAGGAAAGGAACTTCATTTAAGTGTCTAGTCGTTCTAGCGCTGGAGCGCTAATTGGGGACACTGTCAACTGAAATTAACAATTAACGCAAATCAAGTCGAATGCTGGTTTTTGAGGAGAGGGGAAACCGGAGTACCCGGAGAAAAACCTCTCGGTGCAGAGAAGAACTATCAACAAACGCAACCCAAATATGACGCCGAGTCTGGGAATCGAACCCTGGTCACATTGGTGGGATGCGAGTGCTCTCACCAATGCGTCATCCCTACAACAGAAAAGAGGACGAATAATTTTCAGTGCATGAATTGGTACGTAGCAACAATCCATGTTGTACAATACGCCCGGACTGCGGGCGCTGATCCCAACAAGAACTTTACGCCTGTGGGTGGAGCAAAGTGAATTCATCATGTAATCGAATCCTTAATTCTTCAACAAAAGACCCTTAGCCTCCTATGCGGTTTTGGCTCGTCATGCAATGTTTCCTCGGATTGCTTGACGAGCCAAAAGAGGCTCACGCGACACTGGGACGACTCCTGGCCTCGAGAGACCTGGGTACTTGTGATTAAACGTTGCGTGATTTTCTTCGTCGTCGGAGGCATCAAAGGTCGGGAATGGGTTTAGGTATGACAGCACTATTCGACATCTACATGTCAACAGAGAGGGACATGAACATGTTACAAAAAACAAGGACTTGAAAGGGTAAGTTTTGACTCGTTTTATGGACTATTTGGCCACCAAGGAGACAAAATGTTGGTTTTACCTTTTTCTTACATGAAATCTGAGCGTATAACCGAATGCAGTCTGTGTTACATTTTGATAAATTCTGCCTTGAACCCCTTGTGCCATTGATTTATCCAGACATCGGTTGAGGTCTAGTTTCGAAATACGCTGTTGTAGTGTTATCATTTTAGAGGTCAAGACGTGTTCACTAAGTTGGACTCATAGTAAGATGAGCGTTTATATTTGAAGAGAAGTGGATAAGGGAATTTAGAATAGAGTTGCGTGGCAAATTGCCTGCAGGCATTTATGCCATGAGGCGTTGCTCCTGTTTATGAAATTTTAGCGCTTGTTACTGATTCAACTTTCATCGCCGCTGCAGGCTTGGTTTTAGAGATTAGTCTCATGTTATATGCGTGAAAAGAACCGCTTTAAAACGAACTTCCTTTCGAGTCATAACATACAACCAGAGATTGCTGTCTGTTAAAGATTACTTTGATCCGCGTTTTCGCATGTTCCTATTATGCCCAACTACTGCGGTTCCATATTCTTGTTTGGACCATTGTTTAGAAGAGGCCAAACCAAAATGAGGAATTTTGAATACCACTTTGAAATTTTGTAAAATTCAGCCGTAAATACTTATAATTATTATTGTCGTGCATAAACGATTTTAAACCAACGATGACAGAGACATCTGCCATGTGTGCCTACTTGAATTATTTTCCCACTGCATGTTTCTTAGCTTCTAATTTTCCGCGACTGAAACTCGTCTGGACTCCATTCAGTTTTGGGTGTATTTGTTAAGAGCTGAAAAATTGCAAAAACGCTTGTGTGGGAAAGAAAATAACGACATTACGCATGGACATTTGAAACCTGTTTCCTTTCACAACATGTAATCCTATTGAACTTAATTTTATTACCATGGGAGTGATGGGACGGATTCAATTGCAGATAATCCACCAATTGAATTCCGTGAAAAGAAGCTGGGGATTTTACTTCTGAGAGCCTGTCGTAGTTGATAGCTATCTGCAGGGAAAAAGACTACTAGAATTAATTCAAAATAAGATCGCTGATGTGTCATATCTAAGAATTGAAATTTCTGGTGGTATCAATTGTGTGCTTCGCTGTTTAAGACCACTTCTTAATTAAATTAAAAGCTTTTGCGAAATTTTAATGTTTTGGGGAACCTGGTTTTATATATGATAGATTGTTTGAAAAATAGGACTGGCAAATTTAATTTAAACTACCAAACTTAATTTAATTGTATTTGGATCTGATCTCGTGAGTATTTTGTGGCATCAGAGACATGTCTTGTAAATAGGTCCATGGATCGCTCTCCTTATCACTCTCTTTTTTATGGAGAATGTTTATAACATCCATAGGTCTTCGGCTTATGGACATTTGATTGTCCCCTTCTGTGCTGGTATTATTTGGCTCCGTTTGTATTATCCAGGGCCGCAAGAACTCCGCAACACCGCAAAAAATATTAACGAACACCGCATCACCGCAAGAACAGTCGACGAAACACCGTCACCGCAACAATAACAATAATTACGTGATTACGTCTACACTTGACGTAATACTTTTACACCTGAACAATTTTCCACAAAATAAACACATCAAAACTTACGCTTGTCAATGCATGCCTACGCGTCGATACTGCTGATCGATACCCGTAAATCAGTTTTCTTGTACTTACCGGGAGAGCTCGTTTGTATGAAGGTCCATGAGAAGTTGACCAGAAAATAAGGAAGCGCATTTTTGAGACACGGACGGCAACCGGAAGTGAAGAATGTTCCCTCCAGTTTTACCTGTCTTCACACAACCACATTTACAGTGCTAAGTGTCGTTGCTCTATTAGAGACGATTAGTGTAAAAATCTGAGATGCACCACTGTCCTGGCACGCGAAATGTTCTCTTCTGGTTGCCATCCACGTCTCCGAAACGCGCGTGCTAAAGCTCCCTATTTCCAGAGCGTCGAGCGTCCTCTTATTCATCCTCGACGAATACCTGAAGTTTGGGAAAACGCAGACCAAACACTTGGAGAAGTGCATTTTTCATCTATCTCCTAGGACATTACAATTCCTTGACTATATCCACTGAATGGTTTTCGATTTATTTTCTCGTTGCGTGACGGTGAAAACGATCCTATCAGTATCGCTCTCCGGAGCGCGTTCGATGACCCTTTCACTCTTCGATATCGATAATCGTTTGAAAAATTAGAAGGTCGAGAAAGTCGTAGGACCTTGAAGTCGATATAGACCGGTATCAGAATTACCTTTAGACGACCCTAGACTGTAAGGACATTCAGATACAAAGAATAGCAAAGCAGAAAGGTCAGAAAGGGAGTAATAGTAAACGTGTCTAAGTTACAAACTTACCAAATGCGCTCCCTTAGCATCATACCCTTAGCTTACAAAGCTGTCTTTCTTGGGCAACCCGGAATCCGGAATCCGGAATCCGGAATCACAGGTCATTGTTTACTAATACAGAGAGTAAAAACTATCCTAAACATTCATAAAAGCTAACCTTAAGCCTAAAAACGTTTGTTTAGGCCTAATTAGGCCTAAGAGTAGCTTTTATGAAAGTTTAGGATAGTTTTTGCCCTCCGTATTGGTAAAACAATGACCTGTGATTTCGGATTCCGGATTCCAGGTTTTAGGGTTGCCCGTCTTTCTTCCATGTTGACACGATATCTGAATTTATTTTTCAACCGGTAGTTTTAGCCACCTTTTCTTTCTTCGTAGAAAAAAGCTACGCAATCAATGATACTTTCCGCCTGGTCGTTTCCAGAATTTCCAGGATTAACTTCTCTCTTAACTGACCTCGGCCATGGTTTCTACGTGTCTAAAGAAGGCTGAGTTCCGGGTCGCAGAGGTCAAGTTACTTGTCAAGTTACGTATTTATTAACGAAAACAGCTTCGCATTGGTAGCTTAAGCATATTGAAAGTTAACTCGGTAATGTTGGTCTGTTGAAAATGTATCTTTTAACGGTATTTCGACTGGGAAATACCAGCGTTCATCAGGTTTATTTGGAGATCTAGTAAATAATGAGCATATCTTGGGTGGGATAAACAAGTGTGAAGGATAAATTAACGATCTCGTTATATTTATTTGAAATTTTGTTTATCCAGTTGCTATATCACGTTACGTTACCATTTGAAATCTTTAATGACGTCATAGCATGTGTATATACATTATGTAAATTCGTTAGATCTCCAAATAGACCTGATGAAGGCTGGTATTGGCCAGCCGAAATATCGTTTAAAAATACGCATAAAAAATTAAATTTATGAAATTGTGGGATTTAATGAAATATTCTGAAAGTACAAATACAAATCCTTGTAATTCCATAGGATGCCTGTTTGTTTATTATCCGACCGGTTTCGTCTGATCAAACAGACTTCATCAGGGATTCTAACAAGATGTCTAAAGGGAACTAGTTTTATACATGAAATGATAGTACAATAGCACGTTCCAGTCACGGTGTGAACAGCAAAACACCCACAAGAAATACGCGCACGATATAACGTAAATCCTGCGTAGAAAGGTGTAAAGTTTAATTTTGGGGCTCACGAATAACGTTAAATCGTGACCCCTTAGCCTCGTTCATGTGGCAAAACCGCTGATAACTCCGATAAGGGCTATTCAAACGTAACAGAAACGTGATTAAGAACCCCAACTGGCAGGAGGCAACCAGTGGCCAATTACAAAGCTCGTGAGGAAATGGCCGCTTATCTTGTGACTTCAAGAACCAATGAAAAATTTACAGACAACTTTAGGGAAAAATTGAAAACGCTGCCGGGCAACTTCTGCAAACGTTTAGTGCCTAAAATTTGTTCTGTATAATCTTTTGGCCTGTACCTTCAGTTCTCAATTCACTAGCGTTTAACGAAAATTATTTGACATCGGATCGCCATATAAACACTACAAATTCTTTACGCTTTGCCTACCCGTCAAAATGGTGGTGAAAACCGTGATAAGGCCTATTATGAATCATGAATCATAGTTAAAAATCTTTTAGGAATCACGAATCTTCGCTTTAAAAACTCGGCAATCATGACTGACTTCAACACTGAGGAAAGCTCAACAAAATACATTCATGAATTAATTACTTCCGATCCAGGATATGTACAAAATCGCTTTTAACAATCATGAGTCATTGAGGTAAAAACCAAAAAAAGAAGAATACATTGAGACTCGAATGATTTCGCCTCTAGTATCCTTGATTGTAAATGTCTTGGTATGAAGACGTTGCAATTGCCCCATAATAGAAAAACATGATTTTGTCAACCTTAATGTTAATAAACTCGTCTTTTCTTCATTATTAGCTATTATTGATGTATTGTTATTCACTTAATTTTCGCGTCATGTTGTGTTCGCGACACTTATTGTTCGCGTCAATTTAATTTCGGGATTTTAAACAAAATCGCGAAATTTAAGTGTCGCGAAAATGTCATGTAATAAGGTATTTGTTTCAAGTCTGACTATGTTGCTGTTCGTTAGCTTCGCTTCTTTTCAAATGGATACTGCGGCCCGCGAATGGCTCAAAACGTCATCGACCAATTTCGAGATTACCCGGGAAGAGGCTGGGGACAAAGAAAGAATGTTAGCATTCTTGGCTGGCCATTTTATCGGTTTTGTGGGAAGCGTGCAATCGAACGGCAAGGGAAATGGCCCCACTCTCGTGTTTTCCTCACAAACCCAGTGTCAGCAATGAAAGTTTGCTCCCACCAGTCATTTACTTGGGACTCCATTCTCGTCAGCAGAGCCTTAGATCGACACAAGGCTCTGGGAAACTCTATCTAAGAGAACATGCGCCGTAGGGGTCTTGTAGCCAAAATTGGCTATTTGAACCTCACGGCGCCTGCTCACTCCTCGTGCTAACATGAATGCACCAATTAGGGAAGCTTTTGATTGTTCTTCACGAAAACCAATGAGAAGGCAGTTTGTTTCAGGGTTCCCCAGAGCTCTTCTCTCCCTCAGTCAAGAGAAGATCTCTGGGGTCGAGATTGTTGGGACTCTGCATTGTTTATGATATGGCGAGGGATCAAACCTTGTAGTACATACTTAATTGACCATTCCCCGAAAGGGCTTTTCAGGGCCAATGAAACACAGTCAACGTAACGACAGAACAGAACAATAATTGTTATGAATTAATTCCAACTGGCCGAAGGCAGACCTTTAGCTGGAATGAAAAGTGTACTGTTGAACCAGGGACTACCAGGATCAAATTTAACGAGTGTTCAGAACGGGTCTTTAACCGGAATATTCTATCTCAAGGCAAGCGCCTTAATCACTGGGCCACACTACCTCCTCCCATCTGTAAACGCTTTCACTCTTAGCGAAATGGTACTTGCTAATTTCAGTTCTGATGTTTCATTTGTTATTTTTTTTTCAGGTGTTGTTGAATTGAGAAATGTAAAGGATTCCATGGCGGCGTGGCTGGAAGGACGTAAAGTGTGCATTGGTCTTCTCCTTATAGGATTGTTGTCGTTTTATATTTACAGCGTTAGTTTGAGAGGAACTAAAACGCAATACGAAGCGGCACAGTTTTCCAAAGATGATGAACTGCTTGAGTTGGATGATAACCAGTATGATTCTACTTCAAGTGATAAATTTTACTTGTCTGGTCACTTTTCGCGTCTGGCGACGAGACGACAAAAGCGGCTCCCAAATGCGATTATCATTGGAGTTAGGAAGGGAGGAACAAGAGCTCTCTTAGAATTTTAAAACTGCACCCAAAGGTTAAAGCGTGCTCTACTGAGGTTCATTTCTTTGATATCAACGAGAACTATCGTCGAGGGCTAGACTGGTATCGAGAGCAAATGCCAGAGTCTTTACCAGGGGACATAACCATCGAGAAAACTCCAGCTTATTTTGTGACGGATGAAGTTCCTAAACGTGTCTACGAGATGTCACAGAGTATCAAGCTTATAATTATATTGCGTGACCCCACTGAAAGAGCGGTATCAGACTATGTTCAAGTCCGATTAAAAAAGCTTGGTGTGGCACCGTCATTTGAGAAATTTATCACCAGAGGCAGAGAGGAAAAGGACTTGAGAACTTCGATTGGTGCAATACACATTGGTGTGTACATTAAACATTTGAGAAAGTGGTTAAATTATTTTCCTCTCTCTCAGTTCCATTTTGTCAGTATGGAAGAAATGACGAAAAATCCAGCAACCGAGCTGCAAGCTGTGGAAAAATTTCTCACTCTCGAGCCATTTATGAGTGAAGAATTCTTTTATATAAATGAAACTAAACGCTTTCCATGTCTTAGTAGATTTATTCATGGCAAAAAGATAAAAAATTCTGGGTGTTTGTCAGACAGTAAAGGGCGCACTCATCCTGTTATTAGAGATGATATTCGCAAATTATTACAGGATTATTATCGACCGTATAACCAGGAATTGTATAAAGAAGCGCATAGAGACTTTGGCTGGCCATAAAAGTACCGGGTCCCCAAGTGCTGTTGTGATACTTTTTTAATGACAAAACTCCTTCAAATCAATCACAAGACTTTCATTCAGGACGAAACTGAGATCCTGAAAACCACAACGGTGCTGAACTAGTCGTTTGTGAGAGAAAGTGTAAATGGTGCGAGATCTTAATTCAATTTAAATTTTATTTATTAAATGGTAAAAGAGAAGTAAAGTAGCCGTTATCCTCAGATGGCATCTACTTGTTGAGGGAATAGAAAGAGGAAAAACGTTGCCATTTCAACTAGTCAGATCTCAATATTATTTTAATACATGCATTTATAGACGTGTTTATTCAATTGCTGTGGTAGGTGCGTAACTGGATGACGACAATGGATCAAGCATCACTGAAATATATTACCAAGTAATCATTCTCATTATATTATTTAAGTTAACAGCAAAAATCTCGAAACTGTTTATTTTTGCATTTTGGCCTTTGGATTTCCACTAGGTCGGAGGATCACCTTTGGTGGAGTTAACAGGACCTTAGCTTTTTCTGTTCACGAGCACCATAGTTAATCTAGGGACTGGTTATGAAACCTGGGAATATCAAAAGCGGGAACAATACAGTCGCAATTAGATGTTGAACCAACCGTGACCCTGCACAATCTTTTGTTTTTGGTTCGCAAGTGAATTTCGAATAAATTAGTCGAAGCTTTTGATTGGTTATCCTGCCGAAAAAAGCGTGTTTTTGTCGGGTTTTGTGCAGGGTCAAGGCCAAAAAAGCGAACAAAAACATGAAACAAAGAAACTTGTCGAGTTTCATAACCAGCCTACATCTATTAACTATGCGAGCACTATTTAAAAGTTTGTTAGAAGGCTTCATCCCTTCGGAGGACAGATTGTTCAATGAACCTTGCAGTGTATGAGACACTTCACGATATCTGAGGTGTGGTAACATGAATAGATTGTAAGGTATTATCAAGATATTCAGTTAAGGAAGCCCACACATAGGGGGTATCGTAAAGCCTAACAAAAGCACAATAAAACTAATCAGGTCGTCAAGTTCAGTGCCTGATGTATCTTTTTGTGGAATTTGTCCGCCTTTAAGAGCATTTACGTTGTGTTCTTCGGTCAAAAGACGCACAAATGATGGAAAAGACGGCATCTGGAAGGAATTGGTACTTCTCAAAGGAAGATAATGAAGAGGTGCGCACGTTGTATCTCTAATTCTTTCCCAGGATGGTACCGAGCCTGGATACGTTAAACTAAAAAAACCATTCCGCTCAAGATTCCCGCTAGCTCAAGGTATGGGCTGTAATCGGGCTGTACATTTCTTTAAATTTGAAAACGTAGGTCGGGGGATTATGACGAACTTCAGTAGGCTTTTTAAGACCATAATTAATGGTGCTAAATTTCAGAATGCCATGGCCAGGCCAATTTAATGTATATTTATCTGGTGAAAAAACCCCCGTGCATTGTTAATCTGTCTCGATCGTTAAGGGGATTTCGGTGTCTTAACTACAACATGCGAGGTTTAGTTTTACAAAGCGATATTCGCTTCTTAAAAACAGCTAGCTCAACTGAATGTACTTACCAAGTTAAACATTTACACTTTTTCAGCCGTTCAACTGAACTTCCGGGGTACCAACCAGGTTTCAAGGGACTCTCGCTTGATACGAAGCTGTTTCCTGCTCACCACAGACAACAAGCAGACCCAATAGTGGCCAGTTATTCTTCTGGTTGCTTTATGTTTCTCTAGAAAAAACATTCAGCTGGTTGACAACTTTTAAATGTAGTCGAAAAATAATTTTTAAATTTCTCAGGAATTTTGATTCAGCCCAATCGACGCGTAGTTAAGCCTGGTTCCCACTTGTGCGATAAGACACGAGAAACAAGCATAAGCATAAACTTGAGAAACAATCGTGCGTGAACGGGACGTAAAATAAGCGATAAAATCAAGCTTAAGCACAAGACACAAAAAAAAGAAAATTTTCCTTTCCTTGTGCTTGTGCTTATTTCACCAAGTGGGAACCGGGCGTGAGTTAAAGGGAAAAACTGTCACGAGAAGCGCATGAGCTAGCGTCTTGCGAAAACTTGAAAAGTGTTAGGTTAACTTTTTTCAAGTTGGAATCGACAAATTCACAAATGGTTGTCCACTGGGAAAGGGGGGTGGGGGGGGGGGGGGGGGGGGGCCACGGTGGACAAAGGATATACTCGGCGGAATATACGCGACTCACGCGTGAATCCATGATTAACGGCTAGGAATTGTTTCCGTCGGGCTCGAGAGCAAACAAAAACTCGAGCATGCGTAGCTCATGACAGTGCCCCTTTCAGCACACGCACAAGAGCGACGATTTCGCACGCCCATCTTGGAATCTTTCTAGATACTACGCTTGCTTGATGCCTTGTTTCACTGCTTGTTTCACTGTGTGAACGTTTGGAATAACACTTCATTGGCGTGCTTAATCGCAGAAGTGGGTGGAACCCGGGCTTTAAGGTTATTAAAATAGCAAATGGAGGGAAGTGAGAAACCGGAAATGATTTCGATTTCGACTTTAATGAAGCTTTCTGTTTCATGTCATCAGTCACAATTTTCCCGATTTTCTGTTGGAAATTGCGTGGGAACTACCCGCACGCGGCCTGCCCATACGGTGCAAAAGTTCATAAAAAGGCGAACTGTTACTAGGTTTTTTTTTTAATGAATGGAAAGCGGGTAATAGGGATATAAATTGAGTATCTTAAATAATTAATTAAGATTGAAGTGATGTTTAGCTATCATGCGCACAGGAAGCTTTTAGTACTTTGAATAGCGTACAGGGCCTAGTCCTACTAGAGGACAACTAGGATCTTGTTTTCCGGAAATTTCTAGACAAAATTGCGTGAGAAATTGACCAGGGACAAAAATTTTAACTCAAAAGCATACTTGCCCCAGGGAATTAAAGCTCGGGGGGTGATGGAGCTGAAACTTGCGGCAGGGTTCTCCCGAAAATTGAAGTAGACAGAGAAAAATTTAACTTTAGCAAGGGGAAAATTGCTTTACTCCTAATGCCAACCCATCCCCACAAAATGAATATACATGATTTTTCCCTGCGTGGCCGCCCTCCATAGTGTGTGAAAAGTACATGTTTATGGATTTAAAGCTAATAATTATTTTTTGTCCCACAAAGTTATTAAGTGTCAAATTCATTGATAAAAACAAGTCTTGGTCTTATCAAAACATTTATATTACTTCCTGCCTCTGTGCTTTTTATAAATGCTGCA
>NC_090883.1:16600872-16613372 GCF_036669925.1 Montipora capricornis
GAATGTTTTATTGGGGAGTGTATTCCTGTCAACATGTATGGTATTCTTCTGAGTTTACCAGAGCTACAGTTCCACCATGCTAACAGGTAATACTGAGTGATGAAGATGTATTAGGAATCTCCCCTTCTTTTGGAAGCAAAGCGGAAATGCAACAGACTACTCCAGAGAGGTTTCTATACCGTCTCAGAAACAAAGATAACAAGAAAGACGCTACCAAATGCTCTTATTATCGGAATAAGAAAGGCGGTACAAGGGATCCTTGAGTTTTGGCTCGTCATCCAAGCGTGAAAGCCGTAAGCATGAAGTTCACTTCTTGATAGACAGGGAAAACTATGTTCTTGGACTCAACTGGTACAGCGACAGCGCGCTGTCTTTTTCTAACGAAACAAACAATGGAGAAAACGCGGCCTACTTTGTCACTGATGCCGTGCCCAGAAAGATCTTTCAAATGTCCCTTCTATTAAGTTGTTGGTAGTGGTACGGGATCCCACGATCCGCGCGATGTTCCGATTACCGCCAGTGCTTGAAAATACCAACGGTTCTCTGAGCGATCCTTCGAGAGTTACGTCACTGAGGAGTCCGCAGCATCGCATTCTTCGTAAGAACAGTCGATTCGTCACCATTGGTAGTTACGTTGATCATTTAAACACAATGGCTTGAATACTTTCCTCTAAAGCAGATTCACTTCATCAGTGGGGAAGAGTTGATCAAGAATCCAGTGCATGAATTGGAAATCAGTTGAGATTTTCTTGGGTTTTAAAAGCCATTTCAGCGAAAACTTATTGTACTACAACGCCACTACGGGTTTCTTTTGTCTTAACTCAGGCGCCTCGCACAAATCCACGGTCGGACGCCCCCCCCTTGTTGATGATGATGTAGTGAAGCTGTTGCGTGATCTCCCGGCCTCTGAACAAAGACTTTTATAGTTCTGTAGGACGAAACTTTGGCTGGAGCTAGACCAGCAAGCTTACTGACGATATAAAATTCAGATGATGCATTGCTATCCAAACATGTGAGAGCGCTTGGGCTATTACATTAGGTCGTTGAAAAACAGACACCGCACCTCATACCTAGTAGAGGCCACCCTTACAATTCGCCCACTAAGCTGCCTAAAACAGTTTACTCCAGACAGACAGGGGCATCGCATCTATGAGAACCTAATTGTCCGCCGCTACTGTGGTTTATGTCACACCCCCGTTAATGAAAATAAATGTTATTAGGCATGTTCAGGTGTTTTTCAGTGTTGGTGGGAAAACATTTATTGTTCCCTTTTTCCAGGATAGACACAACAATCGAAATTCCCAGTCCAGTGTAGATAATATGGTTGGTTTCCCAGCCAGCTGATAAAATTTATTTTCACAGCCAGAAATTCTCACGCGCTTTCAAATCCCTCGATCCATAAAGACCGAACAAACAGCGACCAAAACCGGGACAATAACAGGTTGAAATGCTAGACAACGGCCGTAATTCCCAGACCACCCACCACCACCAGAACTCTCCAATAACAACTTTCCAAGACCAGCTCATCGACACAACCTGTATTTTTGCCAGCCAGCAAGATCCCTCTGGGGAAACAGATAATATGAGGAACAGATGCGTTGGGTGCCAGAAACGACAAATGTAAAGCACAAAGTTAAGGCGACTTGTATAAGGCACCCCAGTTAAATAAACCTGTTAGATCAACCTTCCTAGTTAACAATCCATATGGAACCTATAAGCCTGCCATAGGCGCATTCAATTGCTTTTATTTGCGCTCTTCTCCTTTGCAATGGATTTGCACAGATTAATGTTTCTTTAGATGTGAGACTTGGCAGTAATGCCACTCTTGGGTGGAACAAAAGGGTGCATCAAAAGGTCCATTTCTGAGGCTAAATGTTTCACTGGGTGAAGGAAGAGAATAATCAACTGTGGGTCGGGTTTCACTGGGTCTGTTAGGAGAGGACTCTGTTTAAGGGAGCTGTGATCGGAGATCTGAATCATTTAGTGTTGCTGTTCGTACCCACCTTCTTCGCTCGGCTTATCGCAGTTCCCTAAGCACACACATCTCTAGACACGTTAGCCAACCTGGAATTCTATCCCAGCTGCTAGCTGACGGGATTGTTGGCGAGAGGCAAATTAACCAGCGACGTCGCCGCGCGGAGTATGGGGAGGGGCGCTCCGCATTCTCAGCGCGGCTTTATCCCTCTCGCGCCAACAACACACGTTAGCTACGCAGGCTTAGAGGGACAAATTTCGATAACTTATCTTACTATGCTTGATGTGTCTGGGATAAGAACGGACAAATCATTTGTTGTAAGATAATATTTATCTTGTATGTTGTCGAATTTGAGTTACAGAAAAAACAAAACAGCAAAGTTTGTTCGTAACAATTGACCGCGTAGATCAATGTGGTCAAATCCATAATTTCACCTGGTGTGGCTTAACAAAGAATGCATGCCATTAAAAATTTACTCAATCGGATGCACAGGACTGCCACATCTTTATACAGAAGAGGTGTGTTAATAGACCCTTGGCATATGGCGCCTATACTTTGTGCAGTCCTTAGCCAGTACGTATGTTTCTAGACAAAAGGATTTTTCACATGAAGTTGAGGCTTAAGATGTACATTGGCCAGTTATGCAAAGGGTCTATGGCTTGGCTGGATCCACAATTAACAATGTAATACATATGCAAGACAATACAAGACCATATATAAAATAATTAGGATAGGTCGCGCACTCTCATTGGTCAATAGCTGTGTGTAGATAAGAATAGTTGAAAAACGGCTGTGACATCACACGAATTTGAGAGGTTATATGCCACCAGCCGCTCGTTTTGATTGGATGGTAGGAATTATGACGCGTGTATCAAGGAAATCTTGTTTTAATCAAGAATTTTTCTTCATTTGTTTCTTCACACTTGCCGAATTATTTGAGAAATATTTATAAAAGCATTTGTTTCCATAGCCCCATCTAAACACTCGGGGAAGTTGGAAGAATTCCAGACAGTTATGCAAACGCGAGACGCAGTCGAGGGTTCGCATAACTGTGGAGGATTCTCACAAGTGCCTGCTGGTCTCGTAATTGATCGTCTACTGCTGCCTTCATTCTATCCAAAAGAATTCTGTTTAGGACTTTGCCACTGTATTGATAGAAGTGTAATCCCCTGTAGTTACTGCAGACCGCTCAAATCTCCTTTCTTTCTTCGGTAGTTTGATGAGGAGTCCCTCTTTTCAGTCCCAATATTTATTATCCAACTTTTTTTGCACTAAATGTTTAGGAAATGAATTATAAACAACCGAGAACTTGTGACTGATTTGTGCTTGCGGGGCAACGTCAGCAACTAAACTAGTGAAACCGGTTCTCTACTGTTTTTATTTTTATTTTTATTTTTTTTTTATTTCTTAAATAACAACATTATTTACACCGGAATACAATAATACAATACATAACATAACATACATGTATTCAGTAAGCTATAAACAAAAAAGAAAAAAAGTCATTACTACGATTTCTCAGCTAAATTATTAATCTATTCCTTGAATGCATGGCTTCCTTTTAAAATCGTTTATATTAAACATGTTTTAATTTAATTTAATTTATTTATTTTGTTGAGGTTTAAGATTTAAAAGGTACTAAAGAAGATAGAAAACTAGGAAATCTTTCTATTTTTGGGAGTACTTCCTTTGTTTTGCAGGACCATATGTAATATCTGGCAACAAGGAAGTAAAAGTATTGCTTTATGTTAGATAGGGTGTCCCATCTCAGGCCAATTGTTACATCCGGAGTGAGAATGTTGGATTTTAGTTTTATTTGGTTTTCGGCCAACCATTTTATAAAGCCCCGCCAAAAACAAGACGTTTCGCTACACGACCAAAATAAATGAAAAAGAGACTCCTTTTCCGTTCTACAAAAGGTACAAATATCGTTTTCTCTAATGCCTATTTTATTTAGAAAATCATTTGTCGCTAAACGCCTATGAAGTAGTTTAAACTGAAAAATAATTAATTTGGTAGATTTAGTGCTGCAGAAAGGGAGTTTGTAAGCCAATTCCCAGTCAATTGTTTTGGAGCACTGAAGGCTGCGGTCGACACACCATTTCTCTTGGCTTTTCCTAGGGCTGCTCTGTTTAGCGCTGATCAGCTTTTCGTAAGCCAATCTATTGGGTTTAGGAGCTTTTATGAAGTTTTCTACAAAAGCGTTGATTTTTCTGTTTTTTTCATTTTTGTCTTCTATGGCAGTCCTTAACAATCTTATGCACGATACCACCCCGTGATAAACAAGAAAATTTGTTTTGACGTCGAAGCGTTCCTTGAATTCAGTGAAAGATAGCAGGTTATCTGTGTCTTTCATTAACTGCCTGACGTTTTGTATTCCTTTGGAAGACCACGATTTGTAGTAAATAGATTTATTTATTTCTTTGATCGTGAGCGGGCGGTATCCTGAGAATCCTGCAATCTGATTGGTTCCGGGAGCGGGCACTGAGTATTTTTCTATCTCCTGACCATGATCATGGCAACCAAGAGTGAAGTTGCGAATTGAAAGCCTGAGCGAAGTTTCAATTTGTCTTAATTGTTTTTTGCAATAGAGCAGTGTTATTGTTCAACTTTCTCATAAAAAAAAAACAATGGATTCTGACGAAAGTTATCACAGTGAAAGCATGGCTTTCAAGCATGAAAACTAGCCTCCTTGCAGCCGTTTTTTGTAGTTCAGCAGAAAACCCCTTTATGGTTATAAGTACTTGAACATTGTTCAACTACATACCGTAATGACTGTTTAATAAAAGTTA
The DNA here is from genome assembly GCF_036669925.1 of Montipora capricornis. Classification (NCBI taxonomy): domain Eukaryota; kingdom Metazoa; phylum Cnidaria; class Anthozoa; order Scleractinia; family Acroporidae; genus Montipora; species Montipora capricornis. The sequence goes on from NC_090883.1 coordinate 16,605,640, forward strand.
AAAACTTTGTGAACTACCAGGAAAAAAAATTGAATTTGATTGTTCAAGTACCTATAACCATGAAGGGGTTTTCTGCTGAACTACATTTGTACCAGTACTGAACTGTACATCATTCAATAATCTACGGTTATACAATTTTTGGATGTCTTTTTCCTTCCAAAAACCAGAAAAATAAAAATAAAACAAAGTCACATGAAGGTAATTCTTATTAATCAAGATTTTGTTTTTCTGCTGCTCTGAGATTAAAAAAAGCAGAATTGGTTATCATGCACAGTATGCCTAACCCCAACGTTAATGCTAACCATTTAAAATCAATGCTTAGACTTAATAACAATCAAAGACATTTTTACAGACCAACTCATGAAAAACGTACGCTAACCACATCTCCTTACTTCCAGCACCGATTTACTTACTTACCAATATACACGTACTTGCTAGCAATTGCTGGACTTTTTGTTGATGTTACCTACTTTCAATTTCAACCTAGTTTAAAATTAGATTTACGTGTAGGTTGAAATCATTTCAACCTGAATTTCAAATTTACCTGTAACATACACATTGGAATTGAATGGGTCAAGTGTACGTAAAATAGTGGTAGGTATGACGAATGCATCAGAGGATGGAAGGTTAAGAGGGATAGGGATAGACAGAAAGAGAATAAGTAAAGAACAAAGTGGGAGAAGGGAAAGGCGATTTTTTGGTTTTTTGTTTTGCAACCACACCCCATAAAGAAAATCCCTTTACAAACAGTTGATATGAACCTAGGTTAACTAAATTCACCTAGTTTGATTTCAATTTATCTAGTTTGATTTACTTTCACCTAGTTTGATTTAAATGGACCTGAATTTAATTTCAACCTGTAACATGTCCAAAAAATCGTCGCCCCTGTTTGAGCATGAAAAATCGATTTCTGACTCAGGGAATATGATTTTCTATCAGATACTATGATGTTTGACTTTCAAAGTAAAAGGAATCGCTATAAATATTCGAAAATTACTCACTTTCAATCGAACCACACTTTGATATCGATGTTCATTGTAACTTTCTGCCTCGTGACTCTAGTTATTATCGTGAAAGAAAAACTTTGCTCAGCCATTGGTGACACGGAGATAACTCACACTCATGAGGTAAGCAACGCATTTAACAGCATTTTACCGATATAGGCCCCAATTTAGCGTCTAACATAAATCACCCTCGAGTCAGTTCTCGTGACTTTTTTGAACCTTGTGATAGGGGTGTCTCTAAAATGAAGACCCAAAAACGACGACCTAAGATGGTGTTCGAACTTGCCTTCCAAAGCTATCGTTTACTTTTATTGCGTCTTCCCTGACACATATTTTCAATTTAGTTATTTCCACTGTTATCACTCCAAAAGACTGGAAGAGTGCTCCAATTTCCAAAGCTGACTCTAAGGTCGACCCAGCAAATTACAGGCCGATCTCTGTACTTTCTGTAATAGCCAAACTCTTTGAAAAAGCCATTTTCAATCAGGTATATACATATTTAAATGAGAACAAGCTACTTTCGAAATATCAGTCCGAATTTTTTTGGTTCGCGCGCGCCGAATGCTAACTTTATTTCCGTCCTCGCCGGGAGCCTGTTCGCAGGCTATATTCTTACAGCTCTTATTGACGTGACAGACGATGGTTTGGACAAATGCCATTCTGTTTATTGACCTAAAAAAGGCATTTGATACTATTGACCGCAGGATCCTCCTGTCAAAATCGGAGCTGTATGGATTAAATGTGCAAGTCTTAATCTTTTTCGAGACTACCTCTCTGATACTCAGGTTACAGTTATCAACAATGTAATTTTCTGAAACTAGTTTCATACGTTGTGGGGTGCCTCAATCCTCAATTCTCGGCCCCCTACTATTCCTATTGTATATTAATGACCTTCCGAACTGTAACCTTCTATCAGATGTGAGGATGTACGCCGATGACACTATTCTCACGTATGCCCCCAAAACCCTGAAGAGCTGTTTTCATCCCTGACCCACGATCTAAGCGATCTAAAACAAACTCTAACCGTCTAAGTCTGAATGTCCTCAAGACCAAGTGTCTTTTTACATGCACAAGGAACAAGATTTCTCAGCTCCCTAGTGAATCGCCATATGCCTCGATGAACATTCAATTAACACTTACAAATGCGTTCAGGTGGATGAAACATTCTCGTGGGAAGATCATATCTCTGAAGTCGTCGGTGGCTAAGACCGATATATTCCCAAAGTACCCAAGTCACAATTTTAAGTCACTGATTCTTTCACATCTCGATTATTGCAGCGCTGTGTGGGGCTGTATCGGTAATGGCTCAGCCAAAAACTAGAGAAGCAGTACGCATACTGAATAACTGGGTCTAATTGGGATGTCAGATCTGCGCAGATTTTGAGTCGTGCCCTCAAATGGAAAAGCCTCGCTGACAGACGTGATAAACAACTGAAATCTTTAATGTTCAAAACAGTAAATAGCCTTGTAACCGAATATCTGTCTGACAAATTCGCCAGTGTAAATACCATTCACAGACATAATCTTCGGGGCGTCCAACACAACCTGTTTATTCCACGGCCGAACATAGAGGCCCTCAAAAAGAGTTTTCTTTATAGAGGCGCAGTTACATGGAAGAATCTGTCAACGGAGGCTAAGCACGCCACTACTTTAAATAGTTTTTATTCCACTAATGTAGAACTTAATTAGCGTTTAATTAATATAAGATTTTCTTTTAACAAAGCCCGTAATTTTTAAGTGTTAGCTATATTAGTGTTAATACGGACGGCTCTTTAGAAGACCACTTTTTAGTGCTAAGGATTCCGTGATTAAATAAAAGTTATTATTATTATTATTATTATTATTATTATTATTATTATTATTATTACCCAGAACACCTTGCGCACCCAGTTGAGCAAATCGAGATTGCTTTTCCCCTTACAATATCTACCAATGTGTAAATATCTACAAATTTACATCTTTTCCCTTTTTACGCGTTGGCTTCTAAGGTTGCCTCCTCGGGTTTCGGCGGGTAATTAGGGAGCTTAAGCAAAGACAACGGCGACGGCAACGAGAACGTCAAAAAATTTGCATATTTAGTGGGTAAAAACAATAGCTTTGCACGCCCTGCACGTGCGTTTTTCACTTTTGTCCATTTCGTTGCCGTCGTCAGCAAAACAACAACGTGAAATAGCCAAGTTTTTGGTTTTATGAAGAACGTCAGCACTTGAGGATAAATTTTCGTTTTCTCTCCTAAAATGGAGTGCCGTTCCGACTGGTGTCATCTTTGAGGAATTACCACACCCTTGTCATATTAAAAACGTTGAAATAGTCTCGAAGCGATTAAAATAACGCAAATTTATATTTTGAGATGACGTTCTCGTTGCCGTCGCCGTTGTCGTTGCTTAAGCTCCCTATTATTGTATTTAGAACATAACATTTTTGAATAATTGTGCGCGCTATGATTGGTCCAATCAATTGACTTCCGGTGAAAAAGATCGCACAATTTCTCCTGGACATTAATATTTTATAATAGAAATTAAAAACTTATTCCTCTTGCATTGATGAGTAGTATAAACATTTGGAATTTTTTAAGAAAAATCGAGAAGCGCGGGAAGCACTCGCTTACGGCTTGTGCTTCGCTCGGCACTTCTCTCGTGTTTTTAATAGAAATCCCCGCTTGTTTATATTTTACTCAACAACGCGTTTTTATTTCTTTAATAATCATGGATAAACAACTTAATACACAGGAGCGAGTCAAGGCCGAAAGTACTTCAAGGATGGCAGACAGCATATCTCTCCTGCATTGTTGTTGCTGTCGAAAAATAAAGCATAAGCATTCACAGCTGTAGAAGTTTATCGAGACAGTTTAGGAAATGACAAGATTGTTTCGTTTTTGGATTATGTGTACAAAAGGGTTGGTTCTGCTTTGTTGACATTATGTTAAACACTGGATTCTATTAAAGCGCTATGCTATGTCTTTGAAATGTTTTAATTCTTGATAGCCCTTACCGTGCACCGAGCTTTTTCAGTTTACTGAAATACGTAAAAAGGTGAACATTGTGCATTGCGCAGAAGGTTGTAACTGAGAAAGGAAAGGAACTTCATTTAAGTGTCTAGTCGTTCTAGCGCTGGAGCGCTAATGGGGACACTGTCAACTGAAATTAACAATTAACGCAAATCAAGTCGAATGCTGGTTTTTGAGGAGAGGGGAAACCGGAGTACCCGGAGAAAAACCTCTCGGTGCAGAGAAGAACTATCAACAAACGCAACCCAAATATGACGCCGAGTCTGGGAATCGAACCCTGGTCACATTGGTGGGATGCGAGTGCTCTCACCAATGCGTCATCCCTACAACAGAAAAGAGGACGAATAATTTTCAGTGCATGAATTGGTACGTAGCAACAATCCATGTTGTACAATACGCCCGGACTGCGGGCGCTGATCCCAACAAGAACTTTACGCCTGTGGGTGGAGCAAAGTGAATTCATCATGTAATCGAATCCTTAATTCTTCAACAAAAGACCCTTAGCCTCCTATGCGGTTTTGGCTCGTCATGCAATGTTTTCTCTCCGTTCGAAGAAAGATTGCTTGACGAGCCAAAAGAGGCTCACGCGACACTGGGACGACTCCTGGCCTCGAGAGACCTGGGTACTTGTGATTAAACGTTGCGTGATTTTCTTCGTCGTCGGAGGCATCAAAGGTCGGGAATGGGTTTAGGTATGACAGCACTATTCGACATCTACATGTCAACAGAGAGGGACATGAACATGTTACAAAAAACAAGGACTTGAAAGGGTAAGTTTTGACTCGTTTTATGGACTATTTGGCCACCAAGGAGACAAAATGTTGGTTTTACCTTTTTCTTACATGAAATCTGAGCGTATAACCGAATGCAGTCTGTGTTACATTTTGATAAATTCTGCCTTGAACCCCTTGTGCCATTGATTTATCCAGACATCGGTTGAGGTCTAGTTTCGAAATACGCTGTTGTAGTGTTATCATTTTAGAGGTCAAGACGTGTTCACTAAGTTGGACTCATAGTAAGATGAGCGTTTATATTTGAAGAGAAGTGGATAAGGGAATTTAGAATAGAGTTGCGTGGCAAATTGCCTGCAGGCATTTATGCCATGAGGCGTTGCTCCTGTTTATGAAATTTTAGCGCTTGTTACTGATTCAACTTTCATCGCCGCTGCAGGCTTGGTTTTAGAGATTAGTCTCATGTTATATGCGTGAAAAGAACCGCTTTAAAACGAACTTCCTTTCGAGTCATAACATACAACCAGAGATTGCTGTCTGTTAAAGATTACTTTGATCCGCGTTTTCGCATGTTCCTATTATGCCCAACTATTGCGGTTCCATATTCTTGTTTGGACCATTGTTTAGAAGAGGCCAAACCAAAATGAGGAATTTTAAATACCACTTTGAAATTTTGTAAAATTCAGCCGTAAATACTTATAATTATTATTGTCGTGCATAAACGATTTTAAACCAACGATGACAGAGACATCTGCCATGTGTGCCTACTTGAATTATTTTCCCACTGCATGTTTCTTAGCTTCTAATTTTCCGCGACTGAAACTCGTCTGGACTCCATTCAGTTTTGGGTGTATTTGTTAAGAGCTGAAAAATTGCAAAAACGCTTGTGTGGGAAAGAAAATAACGACATTACGCATGGACATTTGAAACCTGTTTCCTTTCACAACATGTAATCCTATTGAACTTAATTTTATTACCATGGGAGTGATGGGACGGATTCAATTGCAGATAATCCACCAATTGAATTCCGTGAAAAGAAGCTGGGGATTTTACTTCTGAGAGCCTGTCATAGTTGATAGCTATCTGCAGGGAAAAAGACTACTAGAATTAATTCAAAATAAGATCGCTGATGTGTCATATCTAAGAATTGAAATTTCTGGTGGTATCAATTGTGTGCTTCGCTGTTTAAGACCACTTCTTAATTAAATTAAAAGCTTTTGCGAAATTTTAATGTTTTGGGGAACCTGGTTTTATATATGATAGATTGTTTGAAAAATAGGACTGGCAAATTTAATTTAAACTACCAAACTTAATTTAATTGTATTTGGATCTGATCTCGTGAGTATTTTGTGGCATCAGAGACATGTCTTGTAAATAGGTCCATGGATCGCTCTCCTTATCACTCTCTTTTTTATGGAGAATGTTTATAACATCCATAGGTCTTCGGCTTATGGACATTTGATTGTCCTCTTCTGTGCTGGTATTATTTGGCTCCGTTTGTATTATCCAGGGCCGCAAGAACTCCGCAACACCGCAAAAAATATTAACGAACACCGCATCACCGCAAGAACAGTCGACGAAACACCGTCACCGCAACAATAACAATAATTACGTGATTACGTCTACACTTGACGTAATACTTTTACACCTGAACAATTTTCCACAAAATAAACACATCAAAACTTACGCTTGTCAATGCATGCCTACGCGTCGATACTGCTGATCGATACCCGTAAATCAGTTTTCTTGTACTTACCGGGAGAGCTCGTTTGTATGAAGGTCCATGAGAAGTTGACCAGAAAATAAGGAAGCGCATTTTTGAGACACGGACGGCAACCGGAAGTGAAGAATGTTCCCTCCAGTTTTACCTGTCTTCACACAACCACATTTACAGTGCTAAGTGTCGTTGCTCTATTAGAGACGATTAGTGTAAAAATCTGAGATGCACCACTGTCCTGGCACGCGAAATGTTCTCTTCTGGTTGCCATCCACGTCTCCGAAACGCGCGTGCTAAAGCTCCCTATTTCCAGAGCGTCGAGCGTCCTCTTATTCATCCTCGACGAATACCTGAAGTTTGGGAAAACGCAGACCAAACACTTGGAGAAGTGCATTTTTCATCTATCTCCTAGGACATTACAATTCCTTGACTATATCCACTGAATGGTTTTCGATTTATTTTCTCGTTGCGTGACAGTGAAAACGATCCTATCAGTATCGCTCTCCGGAGCGCGTTCGATGACCCTTTCACTCTTCGATATCGATAATCGTTTGAAAAATTAGAAGGTCGAGAAAGTCGTAGGACCTTGAAGTCGATATAGACCGGTATCAGAATTACCTTTAGACGACCCTAGACTGTAAGGACATTCAGATACAAAGAATAGCAAAGCAGAAAGGTCAGAAAGGGAGTAATAGTAAACGTGTCTAAGTTACAAACTTACCAAATGCGCTCCCTTAGCATCATACCCTTAGCTTACAAAGCTGTCTTTCTTGGGCAACCCGGAATCCGGAATCCGGAATCCGGAATCACAGGTCATCATTGTTTACTAATACAGAGAGTAAAAACTATCCTAAACATTCATAAAAGCTAACCTTAAGCCTAAAAACGTTTGTTTAGGCCTAATTAGGCCTAAGAGTAGCTTTTATGAAAGTTTAGGATAGTTTTTGCCCTCCGTATTGGTAAAACAATGACCTGTGATTTCGGATTCCGGATTCCAGGTTTTAGGGTTGCCCGTCTTTCTTCCATGTTGACACGATATCTGAATTTATTTTTCAACCGGTAGTTTTAGCCACCTTTTCTTTCTTCGTAGAAAAAAGCTAGGCAATCATTGATACATTCCGCTTTGTCGTTTTCAGAATTTCCAGGATGAACTTCTCTCTTAACGACCTCGGCCATTGTTTCTACGTGTCTAAAGAAGGCTGAGTTCCGGGTCGCAGAGGTCAAGTTACTTGTCAAGTTACGTATTTATTAACGAAAACAGCTTCGCATTGGTA
>NC_090883.1:16615872-16625872 GCF_036669925.1 Montipora capricornis
TCCATGGCGGCGTGGCTGGAAGGACGTAAAGTGTGCATTGGTCTTCTCCTTATAGGATTGTTGTCGTTTTATATTTACAGCGTTAGTTTGAGAGGAACTAAAACGCAATACGAAGCGGCACAGTTTTCCAAAGATGATGAACTGCTTGAGTTGGATGATAACCAGTATGATTCTACTTCAAGTGATAAATTTTACTTGTCTGGTCACTTTTCGCGTCTGGCGACGAGACGACAAAAGCGGCTCCCAAATGCGATTATCATTGGAGTTAGGAAGGGAGGAACAAGAGCTCTCTTAGAATTTTTAAAACTGCACCCAAAGGTTAAAGCGTGCTCTACTGAGGTTCATTTCTTTGATATCAACGAGAACTATCGTCGAGGGCTAGACTGGTATCGAGAGCAAATGCCAGAGTCTTTACCAGGGGACATAACCATCGAGAAAACTCCAGCTTATTTTGTGACGGATGAAGTTCCTAAACGTGTCTACGAGATGTCACAGAGTATCAAGCTTATAATTATATTGCGTGACCCCACTGAAAGAGCGGTATCAGACTATGTTCAAGTCCGATTAAAAAAGCTTGGTGTGGCACCGTCATTTGAGAAATTTATCACCAGAGGCAGAGAGGAAAAGGACTTGAGAACTTCGATTGGTGCAATACACATTGGTGTGTACATTAAACATTTTAGAAAGTGGTTAAATTATTTTCCTCTCTCTCAGTTCCATTTTGTCAGTATGGAAGAAATGACGAAAAATCCAGCAACCGAGCTGCAAGCTGTGGAAAAATTTCTCACTCTCGAGCCATTTATGAGTGAAGAATTCTTTTATATAAATGAAACTAAACGCTTTCCATGTCTTAGTAGATTTATTCATGGCAAAAAGATAAAAAATTCTGGGTGTTTGTCAGACAGTAAAGGGCGCACTCATCCTGTTATTAGAGATGATATTCGCAAATTATTACAGGATTATTATCGACCGTATAACCAGGAATTGTATAAAGAAGCGCATAGAGACTTTGGCTGGCCATAAAAGTACCGGGTCCCCAAGTGCTGTTGTGATACTTTTTTAATGACAAAACTCCTTCAAATCAATCACAAGACTTTCATTCAGGACGAAACTGAGATCCTGAAAACCACAACGGTGCTGAACTAGTCGTTTGTGAGAGAAAGTGTAAATGGTGCGAGATCTTAATTCAATTTAAATTTTATTTATTAAATGGTAAAAGAGAAGTAAAGTAGCCGTTATCCTCAGATGGCATCTACTTGTTGAGGGAATAGAAAGAGGAAAAACGTTGCCATTTCAACTAGTCAGATCTCAATATTATTTTAATACATGCATTTATAGACGTGTTTATTCAATTGCTGTGGTAGGTGCGTAACTGGATGACGACAATGGATCAAGCATCACTGAAATATATACCAAGTAATCATTCTCATTATATTATTTAAGTTAACAGCAAAAATCTCGAAACTGTTTATTTTTGCATTTTGGCCTTTGGATTTCCACTAGGTCGGAGGATCACCTTTGGTGGAGTTAACAGGACCTTAGCTTTTTCTGTTCACGAGCACCATAGTTAATCTAGGGACTGGTTATGAAACCCTGGGAATTTCAAAAGCAGGAACAATACAGTCGCAATTAGATGTTGAACCAACCGTGACCCTGCACAATCTTTTGTTTTTGGTTCGCAAGTGAATTTCGAATAAATTAGTCGAAGCTTTTGATTGGTTATCCTGCCGAAAAAAGCGTGTTTTTGTCGGGTTTTGTGCAGGGTCAAGGCCAAAAAAGCGAACAAAAACATGAAACAAAGAAACTTGTCGAGTTTCATAACCAGCCTACATCTATTAACTATGCGAGCACTATTTAAAAGTTTGTTAGAAGCTTCATCCCTTCGGATGGACAGATTGTTCAATGAACCTTGCAGTGTATGAGACACTTCACGATATCTGAGGTGTGGTAACATGAATAGATTGTAAGGTATTATCAAGATATTCAGTTAAGGAAGCCCACACATAGGGTGTATCGTAAAGCCTAACAAAAGCACAATAAAACTAATCAGGTCGTCAAGTTCAGTGCCTGATGTATCTTTTTGTGGAATTTGTCCGCCTTTAAGAGCATTTACGTTGTTCTTCGGTCAAAAGACTCACAAATGATGGAAAAGACGGCATCTGGAAGGAATTGGTACTTCTCAAAGGAAGATAATGAAGAGGTGCGCACGTTGTATCTCTAATTCTTTCCCAGGATGGTACCGAGCCTGGATACGTTAAACTAAAACCATCCGCTCAAGATTCCCGCTAGCTCAAGGTATGGGCTGTAATGGGCTGTACATTTCTTTAAATTTGAAAACGTAGGTCGGGATTATGACGAACTTCAGTAGGCTTTTAAGACATAATTATGGTGCTAAATTTCAGAATGCCATGGCCAGGCCAATTTAATGTATATTTATCTGTGAAAACCGTGCATTGTTATCTGTCTCGATCGTTAAGGGATGTGTCTAACTTAACAGGAGTTTTACAAGCGATATTCGCTTCTTAAACAGCTAGCTCAACTGAATGTACTTACCAAGTACATTTACACTTTTTCAGCCGTTCAACTGAACTTCCGGGTACCAACCAGGTTTCAAGGGACTCTCGCTTTATACGAAGCTGTTTTCCTGCTCACACAGACAACAAGAAGACAATAGTGGCCAGTTATTCTTCGGTTGCTTTATTTTCTTAGAAAACCATTCAGCTGGTTGACAATTTAAATGTAGTCGAAAATAATTTTTAAATTTCTAGGAATTTTGATCAGCCCAATCGACGCGTAGTTAAGCCTGGTTCCCACTTGTGCGATAAGCACGAGCACAAGCATAAGCATAATCTTGAGAAAAATCGTGCGTGAACGGGCGTAAAATAAGCATAAAATCAAGCTTAAGCACAAGCACAAGAAAAGAAAATTTTCCTTTCCTTGTGCTTGTGCTTATTTCACAAGTGGGAACCGGCGTGAGTTAAAGGGAAACTGTCACGAGAAGCGCATGCGCTAGCGTCTTGCGAAAACTTGAAAAGTGTTAGGTTAACTTTTTTCAAGTTGAATCGACAAATTCAAAATGGTGTCCACTGGGAAGGGCCACGGTGGACAAAGGATATACTCCGGCGAATATACGCGACTCACGCGTGAATCCATGATAACGGCTAGAATTTTCCGTGGGCTCGAGAGCAAACAAACTCGAGCATGCGTAGCTCATGACAGTGCCCCTTTAAGCAAAAGCGCAAGAGCGACGATTCGCACGCCATCTTGAATCTTTCTAGATACTACGCTTGCTTATGCCTTGTTTCACTGCTTGTTTCACTGTGTGAACGTTGCATAACACTCATGCTGCTGCTTATCGCACAAGTGGGAACCGGGCTTTAAGGTTATTAAAATGGCAAATGGAGAAACCGGAAATGATTTCGATTTCGACTTTAATTGAAGCTTTCTGTTTCATGTCATGATCAAAATTTTCCAGATTTTCTGTTGGAAATTGAGTGGGAACTACCCGCACGCGGCCTGCCCATACGGTGCAAAAGTTCATAAAAAGGTGAACTGTTACTAGGATTTTTTTTAATGAATGGAAAGCGGGTAATAGGGATATAAATTGATATCTTAAATAATTAATTAGATTGAAGTGATGTTTAGCTATCATGCGCACAGGAAGCTTTTAGTACGTTTGAATAGCTTACAGGGCCTAGTCCTACTAGAGGACAATTATTATCTTGTTTTCAGAAATTTCTAGACAAATTTGCGTGTGAAATTGAGCAGGGACAAAACTTTTAACTCAAAAGCATACTTGCACCAGGGAATTAAAAGCTCGCGGTTGATGGAGCTGGACTTGCTCAGGGTTCTTCCGAAAATTTGAAGTAGACAGAGAAAAATTTCAATTTGCCGGGGAAAATTGCTTTCCTAATGCCAAGTCATCCCCACAAAATGCATATACATGATTTTTCTCTGCGTAGCCGCCTCCATAGTGTGTGAAAAGTACATGTTTATGGATAAAGCTAATAATTATTTTGTCAAAAGTTATTAAGTGTCAAATTCATTGATAAAACAAGTCTTGGTCTTATCAAAAAATTTATATTCCTTCCTGCCTCTGTGATTTTTATAAATGCTGCATGCTATAAACAGGTATAGAAGAACAGGAAGCGCTTTTTTCTCTGTAAAGAACTCAGTAGTTTTGTTATTGAACAAATTATAGAAACTGTAAATATACATGTACCAGCTGTAAGAGTTAAAATGTCATCAAAGTGAGCTACAATACTAGACATATTTAGTTGGAACACTTAGCGAATGGTCAGAATCATCGTGTTACAAGATCGTAGCTTATACCACATCTCCCTTCCCCCATTGAGGAAGGGGGAAACGGCGATGCGTGTTCCAACAAATGTGACGAGTATTGTAGCCTACCAAAAATATTAAGATGCTGGTTAACGTTTGACAAGGAGTTGAGATTTCGGTTGATTCTACAGGGGCATAAACGTAACGTAAGAACCGTCCATGTCTGGTCTTCTCGAAACAGAGGTGAGAGATGATTTCATGCAGACTGGAACGCCTAAATTGCTCTGTTGTAAACATGGCGGTTCACAGCACCAGTGAAGTAGTCTCTCTGGCCTTTCTGTGGACGAATTCCAGGACCTACCGATACAATAGGCCTTATCACGGTTTTCGACGCCATCTTGACGGGTAGGCAAAGCGCTCAGAAATTACAGTGTTTGTATGGGAATCCAATAGTAAATAACTTCTTCCAAAATTGATTTTTTTTACAATTTCTGAATCGCAACGTTAAAATACGAGGTAGAAGATTGTATTCACAAAGTTTGAAGTATGTAGCTTGGTTAGAAGACGCTCAGTTAAGTTTTTGAATTTTCCACACATTTGTCTGTAAATTTGGCTGGGTAGACAAACGTCTAGACGCAGTTCGCGGGAAAAAATTTTAAGACTAATGTAGGGAAAATTAAGAAAAAAGAGCTCAGCGACTTATAGGAAAGCTACATCCTTCAAACTTGGTGAATACAATCTTCTACCTAGTATTTTAACGTTTTGATTCACAAATTGTGTAAAATTCAATTTTGGAAGAAGTTATTTGCTATCGGATTCCCATACAAACACTGTAATTTCTGACCGCTTTGCCTACCCGTCAAGATGCACTGAAGATGGCGTCGAAAACCGTGATAAGGCCTATTTGAGCAAGTTTTGAAAGCTAAAATCTTTAATCGATGCTGTATTTTTCCGGTAGGATTGGGTGGCTCCACACTCATAAGAAAATCTATGAAATGAGAATCGGGGGTCTTCCCTTGTCATGGAACGGCCGAATTACCCAGAATCCCTTTTGGGCATGAAGGAGGCAAGCGGAGACTGGTCCTCATCAAATGAGGAAATAGTAACGAGAAGAAGATTTCTAGGCGGATACTAAGGAGTAGCCAAGGTGCGTGTTGTTAACGTAGACTTTTTATCATAGGAAATTCGGCCTGGCCTTTGATAATTTCTTGTCAAAGAAACGATATAATGTAAATAAGAGAGTAATGAGATTTATATTTGCGATTACCTGTCCTCTTACGTACCACTTAAGTCAAACTCTACATCTTTATGCAATAAGCGCGTTCAAAATTTCCTCATGTTATTGTATAAAAGTAGTTAAAGAAGAAAAGGCTTCTCCTGCATATATGAAAAATACGTTTTCTCTCCCGTTCTCTTCTTATGCATGATCTTCGTGGAAATTACGTTCTGTCCCTAAATAAACCTGGAACAACCAGTTATGGTCTTAGCTCTTTTTCTTACGTATTAGCTAAGTACGTTGCGAAATGCGCTACCTGATTTTTCCCGTACCACTGAGTTTACTGGTTTTAAACTAATCCAGGGCCGGATTTTGTACAGCGGCTTTTCGTTTTGATTAAGATATCTTTAAATATTATTTAATATTTAGTTATGTATCTGTATATGTTATGTATGTTAGCTGTAATGATTTATTCTGAAAGTCGAGATGAAAAAAAGTTTTATGCATGCATGTATGTTACATTCGGCAGGGCGCATGCGTGCACTTTGTAATCTGCGACTCCAGTGCTTACCTAGCCTGCGGTGCAGCCGGATGCGTCACGAAATCCCGGTTTAGACTATACCGGCGGTTTTGTCTGTCTGTGACGCAGGCTAGTGCTTACCATATGACAGATAAAATGACTTTTCTCTTGAATATATAAGCCATCGAAATCTTACATTAAATTGTAATGACAAGGGCGGTTTGGAGCTGTGAGTAGGCGTGGGATTTGTCTCATATGGTTTAGGAGCCGACATATCCCTCCCTCAATGCCGTGCCGGGAGGCGAGGTCGGTAGCAGAAAGCAGCGAAGGGCCAACTGCGTCCAAAAGCGATCGCACGGGCCGAAATCCCGGGATGACTCGTTTGGTACGACGCTCCAGCGCCACGTCTGGAGGTACTGCATATTTTTCTCGTCTCGTCTTCAAAGATTCCGTCAGCGCATGCGTGCGTAAATGTTCAGCCTCTCCGATACCTACAATACTAGACATATTTAGTTGGAACACTTAGCGAATGGAGGGAATCATCGTGTTACAAGATCGTAGCTTATACCACATCCCCCTTCCCCCAATTCAATGTTGTGTGAGAATTTTTCGGGCGACTACTAGTAGTTGTGGAAATCAACATTGGAGGAAGGGGGAAACGGGGATGGGTGTTCCAACAAATGTGACGAGTATTGTAGGTCTCTGACAATCAACATGCTTATTTTCTTCTCTTATACATTTTTCAGTTTCTTCCTACCTGAAGCCATCTCTTGAATTTATAGTGACTAATGAGCATTTACATGTATGAGAAACAAAGTCCTGTTGATGCACCCAAGAAGGAAATCACAACCCTTGCCCACAAATGTAAAGCACAATCAGACAGTGATGAGGACGGAACAGCCTGTGCTATAAATATTGTCTTATATGGCAATAAGGATTGTAATTGTTACGTAATTAAACTTAATAATAATTGTTGTATTACTGTTTTAGGGTGCATTGAAATTTCCATGAACCCTTTCTGTAAATAATTTTCATGTTACTGTTACCCTTTTGGTAAAAACACTTGAGTTGGTTTCAATGTTACAGGGTACATGGAAATTTCCATGGACCCTTTGGGTATAGAATTTTTGAATAGGTCTCAATGTTATGGGCTACATGTACTACATGGAAATTTCCATGAATCATTTTAGTGAAGAATTTTTAATTAGTCTCACTGTTACAGGGTACATTGAAATTTCCATAGACCCTTTCGGTATAGAATGTTTGAACTAGTCTCAAATGTTACAACGTACCTGGAAATTTCCATGTACCCTTTTGGACAAGAATTTTTTAATAAGTGTTAATGTTGCAAGGTACATGGAAATTTCCATGGACTCTTTTGGTTTATAATTTTTGAATTAGCCTCAATGGTACGGGCTACATGTACTACATGGAAATTTCCATGTACCCTTTTGGATAAGAATTTTCAAGTTGGTCTCAATGTTACAAGGTACATGGACATTTCCATGGACCCTTTTGGTCAAGAATTTTTGAATTAGTCTCAATGTTACATGGTACATGGAAATTTCCATGTACCCTTTTGGACAATAATTTTTGAATTAATCTCAATGTTACGGGGGTACATGGAAATTTTCATAGAACCTTTCGGTATAGAATGTTTGAACTAGTCTCAATGTTACAAGGTACATGGAAATGTCCATGTACCGTTTTGGTCAAGAATTTTTGAATTAGTCTCAATGTTACATGGTACATGGAAATTTCCATGGACTCTTTTGGACAATAATTTTTGAATTAGTCTCAGTGTTACAGGGTACATGCAAATTTCCATGAACCCTTTCGGTATAGAAGTTTTGAATTAGTCTCAATGTTATGGGGAACCTTTGAAATTTTCCACATTTTCTAGTCAAAACATTTTTTTTGTCCTTTTGAAGGATATTTACCCATTTTTGAGCTAGATGTGCACTTCTAAATACAAACGTTTGTGTCATTATAGGGATATTTGCCACTCAAAAGTGGAAAATGGACAGGTAGCAAGAATATGCAAGAAACGATTTGAAATAAACCAAGTCACATGTAAGCGCTGTTGGTCACGTAAGTCAATGTAACTGCTGATAAAGTCTGAAGACTTAAATCAATGGACAATGTTTCGGTTAAGTGTACAATTTTGTTCTCTCTACCTGGAAAATATTAAGGTAAAAAGTTGTATTCTTTTCCAAATCTCTTACTTCAGAAAATGCCAACTTAAAAAATTACGTGTTTGAGGTCGTGGTGTCCATTTTCTCTACTTTCAGCCATCTAGAATGAGCATCCACGACAATAAAAACCATGCAGCCAAGGAAGGGATCGGCGAAATCAATATGGATTCATCAATCAATATGGATTCGCTGCCAAGGCGACGATGGCCATTTCCATGGATGTACAGGTGCTGTACTAGGTTCAGCCTGCATTAGCTGGCATCCTGAGCATGTCCTTGCGGTTTCTTCAATTTCCTTGTCGATCCTGGCCACCAGATGCAGCTTCTACCTAGGGTCTTCATCTTCACCACTCCTAGATGTCCTTGATGAAGTTCTACAAGAACTTGTGGACGAAGTTTTGGGGGCACTATGACTCTGATTCCCCACATCAAACAGCCTGAATGTACTGTTATCTCATCCCTGCGAGCGTAAAAGGGATCGAGTACAGGAACAAGGGTGCTTGGCCATTCTTTAGTCACCATCTCATGTACTTGACTCAGTACAGGGTCCGTTTGGGTTTCTCTTCGGACGTTGTCAACTGTGACTGGTAATGGCTCAAACTGCGTCATATTGAAAACATTCACTGGATCCACAACTTCTTCTGCTCTCTCTTCGGTTTTCAGTGGCACCCGGGAAAGGCCGTCTGCATTGCTATGCACCTTAGTGTTCTTGTACTCGATTTTGTAGTCATAGCCAGCCAAAAATAATGCATAGTGCTGAAGTCTGGCTGCCGTAACCACTGTAATGCTGTTGTGTGGATGAAAGATGGATGTTAGTGGCTGATGATCTGTGAACAGTGTGAAAGATCGGTCAAACAAATAGACATGGAACTTCTTGACTTCCCAGATTATTGCCAAAGTTTCTTTGTCAATTTGTGCATATCCTTGCTCAGTTTTTGTGAGTGTCCTGGAAGCAAATGCAATGGGTCGCTCAGACCCATTACTCATCATGTGAGATAGCATGGTACCAATCCCCACAGGGGATGCATCACAAGCAAGCCTCAGTGGCAGACTGGGGTGATAATGTGTTAATACTTGCTCTGAGGTGATCATTTCTTTCACATTGTGGAATGCTGTTTCGCGTTGTTCCTTCCATTTCCATTCACGGTTGTTCTCTATCAACTGGTTCAAAGGGTGCACCACTGTTGACAGATTGGGCAAGAATCTGTTGTAGTAATTGACTAGCCCCAGGAACGACCTCATTTCAGCTACATTACATGGGCGAGGTGCTTTCAAAACTGCTTCCACTTTCTCTGGTGACTTGTGGAGACCATGACTGTCAATATCATGTCCACAGAAGGTTATCTTCTCCTTGAAAAACTCACACTTTGTCTTGTTTGCTCTTAACCCTTGAACCTGCAACCGACATCACACTTCTTCTAGGTTAGCAAGATACTTTTCATCATTCTTTCCGGTGATGATCATATCATCAAGGATACAGCTTGTTCCAGACGTTCCTTCTAACACTTGATCAATGGTGCGCTGCCAGATAGCAGGTGCAGAGGTGATGCCAAACACTAGTCGGTTGTACTGAAACAGTCCCACATGGGTGTTGATACTGAGGTATTTCTTTGAATCTTCTTCCATCTCTAATTGGTGATATGCTTGACGGAGGTCAATCTTTGAGAATTTCTGCCCACCAGTAACGTTTGCAAAAATGTCTTCAATGCGAGGTAGAGGGTAATGCTCTGCTTGTAGTTCTGGATTCACTGTCACCTTGTAATCACCGCAAAGTCTGACGGAACCATCT
>NC_090883.1:16630872-16638372 GCF_036669925.1 Montipora capricornis
GACACTTGTCAAAACAAGGCATCCACTGACCAGAATCACGTGACCATATCGCGTACTCAAGTTGGCCCTTACCGAGGTCAGCTGTTTTTTAAAGTCGACCGCTGACCAGGGACTGGATGTTGATTGGATCGCAGGCTTAAGCCAGGTCAGACACTCGGTAAACCTTAAATAACAACAATAAAAGCAAGGTGACACACGCTAACACCAACTCGGTGTGGCCAACACATCACGCATGCGCACAACCATTTCACCCGGTCAATTAGCAGCCATGGACAGCTTTTTTTTCGTAAAAGGAATAAAAACTTATATACATCGAAGTGGCACTAAATAAACAAACCGTAATCACGCTAAGTAAACTAATTACGCTAACAAACAATTACCAATTACTAAATACAATCCTAATTACAGTTCAACTCGACGGAACTCGACCTGGACGCGTCGGCTTGCGGGCGAGCGGGCCCTCAGAGTCTGAAATTCTTGCAGGAGTACGCTGAACAGGCTTCTTTAGATATCTACTGGAAAACTTGCGCTGGACACGGAGGACATAGTTAGTCATATAAAAACGATAATCCGGAGACAAACTGTGCTTGTCTATCAAACGAGAAACAAAATCAGCAACATCCTTACTGGACATTCGAGTGACAGCATCGCGGGAAAGTTCACCTAAAGCGGAATGAAGAACAGGATCAGTTTTATCACGAAATAACGTAGGAGCAGCAGACGAAACAGGAGCGGAGGATTTAGGCGGCTTAGACGCATCAGGTACAGGAACACTGGGAGCAGGAGGAACATCAGTCAAATTAGGAACAGGAGGAACATCAAGCGCAGGGATACTAGGAGCAGGAGGAACATCAGGCACAGGAGCACTAAGAGCAGGAGGGAGGTCAGACACAGAAACACTTGGAGCAGGAGGAACATCAGACGCGGAAACAGGAGCGGGAGGAACATCCGGTACAGGAACACGAGCAGCATCAGGAGGAGGGGAAGGAGGGGGAGCTGCCAAGGCAGCGACCTCATGATCCCCAGACATCATCTCATCATCATCCTCCACCATAGAGGACCCAGAAGAGGCTTCAAAAGGAAGGACGTAATCAGCATCATCGTCATCATCAGCAAGACGCACAGGAGAAAACAAAACTTCGGTCCCTGGGTGGATGGCACCCCAAGGCTGCCTGCACTCTCTAACCATGTGACCGGGCCGAAGACAGCGCCGGCACAGACCAGAGAGCGGGCAGGAAGGACCACGATGACCGACTTCACGACAAATCGTACAATGGACAGGTTGACCAGGATACCAAGCGCGACAGCTAAAATCACCGATCGTTACGAAATAAGGGATGTGAAGATCCACGGCTAGCTCAACCACATGATTACCATTGTAGATTGCGGGGAAATATTAGGGACTTTAAGCAAATCGCTACGGCTGGCGCTGATACGGCTGCCGGAAGTAAATTTCTGCCAAAATGAGACACTGCCCATGTACGTCGGTTGCATCCAGCTGTAGTGTGAAATCTGACTACGTGAGTCGCGATGTTTTGCCGTAGTGGCTACTACGTCGGGTTTATTTCGCTTCTCTGGCCCGTTTCAACGGACATCCCGGCATTTTAAGAATTCTATTGGATACTATATCCTTTAAAGTCAATTTAAGTCAAGGATTGTGTCAAGATTGCCTCTCATAAGCTTGTAACTTACGATAAGTTTTGGCAAAGGTGTTGGAATGGCGAAGTGAGTCAAGTGAAATATTCGAGTTCAGCACCAGGTCGTTTTTCTTCGGTTAAGTTTGCTTTGACGATTTAGTGTTTTATATCTGGATACTATACGATGCTATTTTGCTGCTTTGAGTATAGATATACCTGTCTTTTTCACTCGATATTCTTTGAGATATTTGTCTCTGAAATTGTATATTTCATCCATCAAATTTTTGTTATTGTACAAGGTGTATAGCATTTGCTTTTGCTCAGAAATAATCTGTTCGTCCTAGCAAGGCGAACAACGGCCATCGTCTTTTCAGCGAAGCCATTTGACTGTAAGAAACTAAATAAAAGAGATTTTAAACTCCTTAGCCCATGTTTCCTTGTATTTTGCTTTGCTAAACTTAAAATTTAGCATACCACCGAGACGTACTCTCCTCAGACTTTTTCAGTCACGGCAGCCGTAGTAGCACCATCCGTAGTGATTTGCTTAAACTCCCTATTGGCAAACGTACTACGGCGGACGGACAGAACGTCTCCATAAGACTCAAAAAAGGCTTTAATGTCATCATCAGGAACCTCGAACGGTAGATCGCGAACATATACGGAACGAAACCTCAGATCTGCGCGAACAACACGGACGTGGACATCATCGAAAACAAGACCGGACGAGATCAAATCATCACAAGAGGCCTGATCCTTGAAAGTCAGGCGAACACGGCTGCCCCGCAAAAACTGCACACTTGTAACCTTTTCAGCATCTACTGCTTCCAACAGACGTGCTAACACCTCCGACGAACCACAATTGGTATAAACTGAATCTGTAGCACAATACTGTTTGGACAGCGAAGGAACTACATGGCGAACACAACTTACGATTGGGTCCACGCCGTTCCCTCCCGGCAGGTACTTAGGACAGGACACACAAAATAAACAATAAAGCCAATGGTCACAATCACACAGCTTTTTTTTTTTTCATGAAAACAGCCTTTATTCACAATAAAAACACACGCCATTTACAAATTAAAAAGCACAAAAAAGTCACTAGAAACTAAGAGCCATGAGCAGAGCAAATTCCCTGCAGAGATCCCAAATGGAATCCATGACCCAGGTGTACTTCTAAATACTGATATGAGGAAATCCATTCACCATGGCAGAAAAACCGTTCAAGACCCAAACATCATGGAAGCGAGATTCAGAAAGAGAGTTATAATCCAAGAAGACTCTCTGCTTAAGATCGCAGAAAACGTAACGGATGATGGCACGGTGGTCTTCTTTGCCAAATGCCATAAAGAATGGATTTCGTCAAATGGCGCACGAGACCGAGCCCTCTTAGCATTAAGAGAGGGCCAGCGGAAAAAAAAACCGTTAAAAAGTTTGCAACAAACTGCTTACCAAGCAACAGGGAGAGAACTGGCACGAAGTGTAGCCAGACTCTTTTGACCCTTAGACAATTTAAAAAGCTATGGTCAATGGTTTCTCGTCGCGGATAAGAGGCACAGCGACCAGATGAGATACAACCCCAGTTGAAAAGGGAATCACGCACCTTGACGCCGCGGAGGATAATAAGCCAAAAGACATCGTTCTTATAGTTCTCAGTGAAGGGGTCACGGACGAGAGAACCTTACTGCACCCACAAGCAGAAATTTTTTTGACAGCGCACCCCATTACTGCACCCACAAGCATTTGATTCCTCACTAAGATTAATGTGTCCAATATCTTACTTAGAATACATGACCTTCATTTCCCAAGTCTGCCGGCCATTCCCTGTCCCTAGCGGGGTCCTAGCCTCACTTGTAAAGCCATTGCAACTTGATCGCGCTCTAACTTGCTGAACTCATCAAAATGACGTCTCGTCGTCACAGCGCACAAGTTATTTCGGCAGGATTAAACAGACCCTGCATGATGTGTGAAGCGGAATTGGTCAGATGTAATGATGTCACGGCCCGGCAAAAGAAGCTCTAATCATAGTTAGTCTACTTGTCTAATTTTGTCTTAAATGGACTGACGTAACCATTTCTGTCGTAGGTTAGGTGAAACACGTTTTACCTGGATCAAACGAGATGTCCACGTTTGCACGCAATTGCGAATTTTGCAAAAAATCGTAAATATTGTAAGAACTGAAAAGATAGAGAAGACAAGTACCGAACAAGACTCACGTTTTTTCGTGAATTTAACGATTTTGGGGAAAAAATGCGTAATTTGGGAATGTTTGAGTAGATGTCTGAGTGAATGTAAGCAGTGCGTAGTATTAAATGGCATCTGTTATAAAGATTTTCTTCAGTGCAGTAAATTACATGCCCGTGGGCACGTGCGATCAAACGAGGAGACGGACCAAACAAGCGCCTTGGGCGTGAGTCTCTAGGAGGGTCCGGGAAATTTCGAAAGTTACATAGTTTGTTTCCTGAGAATGCATTTCGTGCGTTTTGAAGGCAGTATGATGTGAAAACAGGCAGCCAAAAGCGAACTTAAAAACGTACTCAAACTTTTGAACTTCGAAATGAATTTGTTTTCGCCCAGAGACTACTTTACGTATGTATTTTACAGTTTTAGAGAATCATGTCACTTTTTACAAAGAACGAAAACAGAAATAAAGTTGACAATCGGTATTATTCACTGGGTTTGCTGCAGAAAACCTGATCATCATGATCTTTCAGTAGTCTGCCAAGCTCAAGCTTCATCGGGTACCTCTTGGCAAACAGATCAACTATTCCTTCAAGATCAATGACTGTTAGATAGTAGATGTGCATCTATTGACTAAATTGTTAAAATCTCCGTCGCCGGCTTCTAATCAAACATGGAATATATACATGTTTTGCTTATTTATTTCATCTTTAGTACACAAACAGTGAATCAGAACGGAACTATACTATTTTTTTCAATTCTTTTTTTAATCGTTGGTCAACAAAAAAGGGGACCCCGCAGCCTGCGGAGAGTGGGTGGGGCTGGTGGAGGGGTCCGGGCGCACCCGCACTTTCACATTCAAGATTTATCACCACATCGCAGTATCTCATCGAAGTTAAGAGCTATTTATCCAAATATTTTGGACTTGACTTACGCAGCTTCGAATCATAGCATCAAACGCGGCGATTTGCCTGACATGGCGAACCCGCTGGAGAGATGTACAGACGGGATGACAGTTAAGCTAAGAGCAGCATGCTTTTTTAAAAAAGGCCAGAACTCTGCAGTCGACTCCAGTCATTGGCACCAAAACCTCTTGAAACCAAATAATAGGGAGCTTAAGCGCGCCCATTTTTGAGACGCGGACGGCAACCGGAAAAGAACATTTCGCGAGCCAGGGCAGTGGTGTCTCCCAGATTTTTTTACCTATCATGTCTAATGAAGAAAAGAAACTTGGCAATGAAATGTGGTTGTGTGAAGACAAGTTAAAAGAGAAAACAGCTCAATTCCGGTTGTCGTCCGCGTCTCAAAAACACGCGTGCTTAAGCTCCCTAATGTTATCTTGCCACTTGCATCAACGTTGGTCTGCCATTGTTGATGGTGATATAGCCACACGCAGCTAGCCAGGAAAGATCCTTTGCTCACAAGAAGACGGACCGTCCATGCCTTAGCACTATGAGGAGGTTAACTATGGTGCTCCGCGCGCGGAGCTCCACTAAAACGTACTTTCTCTGAGGCGAACTCATTCAATCTGCGTATGAATTTGAATTTGTGCTCTTTTATTTCCCTATTTTAACAAAAATATTCCTTTATCTAAAACATTTATTGTTTTATCTAAATGGCGTTTAACAGTGTTCAACCCCTGTAAAAGTTTTTTTCCATTATGTTTATGCTCTTTCTCTTTTTTCGTCTTTATCAGCGCGCTGGTATGGTCAACGATCTGAAACAAATGAGACATACATTACATGTAGTACAATTGCATGTGTTAACTAACCTTCTTATCCACTAAATTAAGACAGGAATGGTGTGGTTTGGGGCATGAAATCAAATAAAGAATTATTTTCTCTCTTTTTTTGTTTTGGTTTCTTTTTGCTGCTAATATAGTTGTTTTACTCATGCGCTTTTTGCAACAGCAAGAGGCTTCATTCCAGGACTGATGCTTATCGATTATTGGAGTTGTGAGGTCTTAAAGTGCCACTATGACGAAAATCGCATCTTTTCTATCAAAGCCATTTTAAGACATAAATAAGTAGCCTGCGTGAGAAGAAAAATGCTTTTTACTATTTTCAAATACCTGTTTTTGTTCCAGAGATATTCAAATTTTTAAAATATGCAAATTAGCCAAGT
Source organism: Montipora capricornis (assembly GCF_036669925.1). Classification (NCBI taxonomy): domain Eukaryota; kingdom Metazoa; phylum Cnidaria; class Anthozoa; order Scleractinia; family Acroporidae; genus Montipora; species Montipora capricornis. The sequence goes on from NC_090883.1 coordinate 16,636,812, forward strand.
GATGACGTCATACACTCAACCAAATTTTTGATCATATATGATGAAAAAGGATATCTCAGCCAATTTGCATCAGAAATGTTTGATTCTTCGCAGTAAGATTCTACTAAATGTGCTCCACAATTTGAGCTTAACAGTTTCGTTACCATGGCAACATACTGGGTTCCAGACCTCTCCAATATTAAAGGCATTTCTGGTCACCTTTGGCGTTTTATTTTCATATTTGCAAATAGTGCCTCATATACACGATCCAACAAGCATATAAATATGTTAGCTTGTGACCCTGTTTAACGTTTTTCGAGCTGAAAATCACTTACATATTGAAATCAAGTGGGTGGGGACTGGAAAAGAGTGAGTTGCCATGGAAGCACAATGTCGCAAAGCCATAGGTGTGTTTTCTGTAGAAATATTAGCCTACCTAGTTTCAATGGTCAATGCTCTAGTTTCAATTTTGCATAAGACGAAATCCAAACTTTTGAAAAACATTTAAATCAAGTGTACAAAGACGCAATGTTCTAGATTAAGTCCAGGTAATTTTGATCGAAAAGACAGACGGATTACGGGTGTTTTCTTTGGCATTTCACCTGAAACGTATAAGGAGCTGGCATGAAATAAAAAGAATTACACTGTAAAGGATATATTTTAAAGTAACACATGTCTGTTACCTGGGCAACCAAAGAGTGCCACCCTCATTGATATGTGTCCATGCCAACTTGTTGGCCGGAACCTGAAGTAGCGTGCAGTGGTTGGTGGGTTGAGATCATGATAAACTGCAGTGTCCCTGTCTGTGTTTCCAGCAAACTCCTAAAGTAACAAGATGGGAAGTTTATCGTTGAAATAACTAATTATGTTATGAAAAAGTTTCACATACTCGTTTGGCTTTCAGCGCTGTCGATTTCGTTGTTTTTATCGAGTGTCTTAACATCTTCTTGATGTTCAACCCAAAATGCTGTAGGCCTTAGCTTGATATTTAAGAGGACTTAACCCTTCAGACCAGGCAATGACCAGCGCCCGTTTCTTCTTACATCAACACCGTTATATCAGAGATGATGCCGATTATTGAAATGTAGGAAATTCAAATTTTAAGAGGTACACCCCCTCTTGCGGTAACAATATAGTGCAGAAAAGTGAGAGTGTTGTTTATACAAGGGAAAAAAAGGTCAAAAGATTTTGCGTTGAAACGAGAAATGAAATTGGCAATGATTTATCTGTCTATTGAAAGTATAAGTAGCAGGTATATGTTTCCCAACACTTGATCAGTCAAAACAAAACAGCCAAGGCAATGGCACGACACTACGCCACTCGAATTCTTGATAATGTGAAAATTTCAGCTTAGTTGCCTGCGGTTTGGTCTTGTTCTTGTCAAACTAGGAGCATTGAACATCATCGCCACTCAGTCATGAACTAACCGGCTGTGAGAAACGTAAGGCTGGCTGCCTTCATAGTGAGCTATGTGAAGAAATATTCTCTGCGTGACGTCGTCAAAGACTTCCGTTATTGTCAAAACTGTAGAGATTTTCTACATTACACGAACGTGTATGCACAAAAGGAAGTTCGTATCTGC
>NC_090883.1:16643372-16653372 GCF_036669925.1 Montipora capricornis
GCTCCTGACTTGCTTGTGGTTTCTTTATAATTCAGTCTTCCTTGACTGGGGCCATGGTTGCTATCCCATCGTGAAGAGGCTCCAATTTGCAAGTCTGAGATTAGACCACTTTCCATGCCCAGATTAAAATCACACTCTAGAAAGGAAAACAAACATGCATGATTTTAGCTCAGATTTACAGGAAAGCCACGAGATTTTACGTGAAAGTCATTTATGTTGATGACCCATAAACCTAGCCTCCCATGCAGTCGTTTTTAGTGGAGTCGCATTTCACCTCCTCATAAAAACAATGGCTTGGGAAGCCACCATTTAAACTTTATTCTGGAAGCAAACGAATGAACAGACAAAGGACGAAGAATACGAGGGGGGTAGTAATAATGCCCTTGTGGATGTACTGAGAGACGTGTGATCACCCGAGGAATCTATAATTAGAATTTTTTTTCATTGAACGAAATGATATATATGAAATGGACCATATATTAACCTGACTCCGGTTATGACATCAAGTGAAGCTATAACCTGCGATCATGACCTCCCTTCCTACTTATCATTTTGGGGAAGGAGGGCATGATACATTTCCTGTACGGATCGCATGTGAAAAAGCCGAAAAATTGGCCTTTTTGCCTGATTGGCCGAGAAACAATAGAGCTCTTGGAGCCTCGCTCCGATTGGTTACAGAAATGCAAATCAACCTTAAGTAAAATCGGTTAACATCTAATCATATTATGGTCGCCGAGAAGGATTTGAACAGGAATGATGTTTGGATCTGTTTACAGCTGCTGTTGTTAAAGGACGAGCAGGGAGAATGCAACCGAAGCATGGTTTGTCTGAAAGAAGACATTGTAGTTGTATTTCCTACGGGATTTACAGTCCCGAACTTCTAGAAAAAATGCATCGTTCCACTTCCACCAACTCGAAAGTGTTGTAGTGGTGGTAAATCCTTTGGAATGTATTCGGAAGCAACAAGTCGTGAATCCAAAAAGAGCCGAATAGAACTTAGTGCTGCCACAATCGCGGAATCAGCCGAGCTTGACAGAGAAATTCGGCATTGTTTACGGAAGCGTTGAACAATGGTTTAGTGAAATTCTTTGTTCCTTTGTGGTTTAATTAAACATAAAAACCGCACCAAATGTCAAGTGGGATTTGCAGAAATACTAGTAGCTTTGATTGTATGGATAAAGTCTGACTTCGCAGACATTCCAGCTAGAGTTCTATTTTGTTTTCGTCGTTTTCCCTTGAATCGCAACGTGCAGGTAATTTCCGGTGAAATCTGATTGGCTCACATTTATAGCATGACACAGTATGACACAAGACAACAACACTTTTGACAGGTGGGCGGCAGAATAGACCCTTCCACGGTTTTTTACCGCCATCTTGTCTGGGGGGCAAACACGGCTAAATTTTACGGGAAATGGCCGTTTTCACACTAAAGCCGGAACGGTGTTCATTTTAGACAGATAATCCGTCTATTTTTATTTGTCCGATTATCCGTCTATATAGACGGAGTTTGAGAACGCGGAACATCCGTCAAAGACGGATGACTCGTCATGAATTCACATCAGGACGGATAAAGTCATCTTATTTTGACCTAAAAAGCTTGGAACTAGAAAGATCACGTTGAGTTCTGGGAAGGAAAACATTTGATCAGAAACGGAATCGAGGATGAACTGAAATGTCTCACGTGTTACCCTCATTCTTTTCTTAAACTGTGCCTCATTCTAGTGTTGGTAGCTATGATCCCACCAACGATGGTTTCTTTCTTTGTCAGGTTCCTTTAGATTCCTAATAGACGGTCCAAGCAACACGCCACTAACTGCATAAAAGAGGAAGTGTTTGCTCTGAAGTGTTTCCGAAGTTTTAATTCGCGAAGCTTTCCGATAGAGCGTTAAAATAGTCTTCAAATTTTCTTTTTCTCCTGGTTGGCATAAGAAAGTGGAAGTACGCCATAGCTGCCATCAAGAGAAAATGAGGGGACAGAGAGGGAGGCTCAAGGCGTTGGCCGGGATATGTTATGTCCACGAAAGTTATTTTTAGACGAGCGGAAGTCTTTGTTCTAGAGGAAGTCTGTCTTCTGAGACGTCCGCATGCAGTCTTGCCTCGCTCTCAGGTTCTTAGTGAAAAGAGAAAATGATGGCGCGCGTGGAAGGCTGATGAATATGTATTTTCTTTCAAACATCGGACCGAGGTTGGCCTGCATGCGGACGTCTCGGAAGACTTCCGCTCGTCTAAAAATAACTTTCGTGGACATGACATATCCCAAGGGCTGGACCGGGAGCCTCCTTCTCTGTCCCCTCATTTTCTCTTGCTGCCATATTGAGTACTGTAGAATTGTAACCGCTCCTGCGAAAAAACCCTTGTTGTCTTGACCGACTTTGAACCGCTGCAGCGTCGCTAAAAAGAGACATTTCCAACTTTTATTGATATCATTCATTCAGCAGAAAATAAGGCCATTAAGGATGTTATGACGTCCGTAAATTCGAATAATAAATCTTCTCATGTTGCTTCTAATTTCGCGGCAGTTTGCCGTGATCATTTTAGAAGGGTTTGTATGGAATCTTAAAAATTCGTTTATGGTCGTTGCGCTTCAGCGGTTCAAATCCCATACATTTACTGTAAATTTAGCCGTGTCTGCCCCCAACCAAGATGGCGCCAAAAACCGTGGAAGGGTCTATTGTATCAGGCGTACCTTCTCACGTCCTAAAGAAAAGTACGCCTGATCGCAGGTTAGTGAAGCTATGATCCTCGCAGTTATGAACACAATCTTTAGCAATTGCGTAGAGAACCCTGAAACTTTCAGGACTTTAACGGGGTTTGAACCCGTGACCTCGCGATGCCGGAACATTTGAACATACATACATACATACATACATAATTGACCACTCCTCATAGGGGCTTTTCAGGACCAATGAAACACAACGAAACGACGGAACAGAACAACCACAATTGTTAAGAATCCCAGCCACAAACCAGTTGGCTATTTACAAGTGCAGCTGGGAAGTTGAACCAGGGACAACCAGAATCAAATTCATCGAGTGGTCATAGCGGGTCTTGAACCCGGAATCTCCGGTTCTCAAGGCAAGCGCCCTGACCACTGGGCCACACTGCCTCCTCAAGACGGCCACAAATGATGAACCCACAAATGACCAGCTCCCAACCTAACTGGCTTCATAGCTCAGTTGTTTAGAGCATCGCGAGGTCACGGGTTCAAACCCCGTTGAAGTCCTGAATTTTCCAGGCTTCTCTATGCAATGGCTAAAACTTGTGTACATAACTGCGAAGATCATAGCTTCACTTAATTTTTTTTCATATAAGCCAAGTAGTCCAAACAGGATGTATAGTTGTTGATGAAGAGCAAAAGAATAGCCTGCTGAATAGCTAAATCACGACTCTGGGGATCCTACTTAATCGACCCGCAAAACAAGATTATATAGATCGGAAAGCATAGAAAGTAATGTTGTCGTGGAGAAAGGACGTAATCATCGCGAACGGAAATGAAGCGATATCATTACAATGGAAAGGAAAGGAAAGGAAAGGAACTTTATTTAAGTATCTGGCCATTCTAGCGCTGGAGCGCTAATTGGGGACACTGTAAACTGACATGAACAATGAAAGTAAATCAAGTCAAATGTCGGTTTTTGAGGAGAGGGGAAAGCGGAGTGCCCGGAGAAAACCTCTCGGTGCAGAGTAGAGAACCAAAAAACTCAACCCACATATGCCGCCGAGTCCGGGAATCGAACCCTAATTCGTAAATTTGATTAGCGTCATTAAACCCCTTTGTGGAACTCAAAGAGGACAATTTGGCTTTCCACTCGCCCTGCCTTGAGTTTAATTTCCATTAAAATGTCTTGACGTAACAAGGGGGACCCTGGTACCCCCTAAACAGGATTACGAATGAAAAGGAAAATAATAACAACAATAGAGCGAGTTTCAATCGAGTGTCGTACAACCAAAGCCAAAGCAATTACTTTGGCCGATCAAAAATAACGGAGACAATCCAGTAAACCAATCAAAACTCGAAGTAATCACACGCAGCCGACACAAAGCGCGGGAAAATGTGCACGCGCGAGCCACAACTGGTTTTGATTTCACTTCTGATTGGTTGAAAAAGTGCCGCGAGAACTTTCAACCAGTCACTGAGTGAAGTAATGCAAAACAAAGAAATTCGCTAATTACTTTCGACACTCAACTGCAAATCGCTCTAACACCAACTGACAAATTAGTCAGAGTTAATTGACATTTAACCAAGTTATAACAAGTTTGCCTTCTATCTCGTTACAGCCTTACTGTCAACACTGAAACACAGTATTAGTCTAGAGAGTTTTTTTAAAAGAGAAATCTGTATTCCTTAGTCTCAGCAGAGCATTTAATTTTAAACATACGAATCCCTATATTTCGGCGTCATGATTTCTTACACTTACCAGCGCTTGAGTACTCTGGGATTGCAACAAGAATGGATAGTAGAGACAGCACTTTTAACAACATCATTTTTGCTGTAGAATAAAGAGAAATGCCAACACATGTTACATTGATTTAACATTTTTGTTGTTCACAAGTTTACTTCGTTTTGTTCATTCTTAAGTTAACACACTGAGTTAACTCTTGAGAAGAAAATCAAAAATTCCGATGTGACCTTAATTTTCTTATTGTACCTGTTGGGTTTTTGGAGCTTTTGTGAGGCTTAATTCGATCGCATATTAATTTATTCGTTTCTTTTTTTTCCTTTGTTAGGAAATTGCACCTAATGAAAAAAGCTCTGGCTACTGCTTTACGTTTTTCTCTTTTTTGTCGCGAAGAGACGAAGTCTGGACAATAACATGGACACTTAAAGAAAACAGGCCTGATTATTTTCACAGTTTTCTTGCGATTTTCATATTCATTATGACTAAACTAAACACTAGAGTGCGTCGAGATGTTTGGGATCAAAACTTTGTATTCATTCTTTTTTCTCTTGAACCCGCCTAGAACATTTCTGCCGAGCTACCATCGAGCACAAAGCATTTTGTAATATTTAAGCACCAAATTAATAAAGTTGTCGTTGTTGATAGATTCAGAGCAGTGTGCCGGAATGCTCGAGCACTTTCACTAGGTACTAGCAAACAGCTCTGAGAAGCAAGGTCGACCAGGGTATTACTCATTTGTGGAATAGGAGACCTTTGAACAGTAGAACTTGCAGAACCTACCAAAATTGATTTATTTGTAAGATCGTAACAGCATTTCGCTATAACGAGACACTGTGAACAGCAGAAACTAATTGCAAATGGGGGAAAGCAAAGTCTCCGAATAGGGATCTAAAAAGCAAATTTTATTGACGACGATTCCTTCTCAGAGTTGCAATAGGAATATTGTTTACGTACAAACAACAACTTTATTATATCTTCACAATTGAAATTGATGATTTCTACTACTTGCAATAAATTCTGATGAATACTTGCATATAGCGTAAGCTAGTTGAGGCGAGAAGTGTAGGCGGGAGAACAAAAGAAGAGTGAAATAAAACAGTCAGTAATACTTTAAGAGATAATCGAATAACATGAAGCCTTGGATGTAGGAAATGCATCATGTGTACGGTAGTGCACGTTTTTGAAGCAGCAATAACTTAATTATAACTAGGGGTTCCACACTGGAAGTGACGCGGCGCAGCTCCATGTAGAGAAAGATGGTGGGCATGAGACATGAAGATATCACATGGTGATGGAGATGGTTGGGAAAATATAGTAAATTAATGTCGCAAGAAATAACAAAGTTTGAAGTGTAATTATTTTGTATTTTTTATTTAAGCATTGAGTTTTATCTTGACGCATGCGTTTTTAAAACTTCTCACTTGCTTTTTTTTGGAAGGCATTAGTTTCTAACAGACGCAAACTCGCAAGAGTAATATTAACTTGAACGATTTATTTGTACTTACACTTGACATGACAAGCTACCGGGTAACTCATCTTTTTAAGTAAAATGCTTCCCTTCGAACGCTTCTCTTTGCATCAATGATTACAAATATATAACGCTCCCGTCAAACAAGAGATTATGAGCAATCGCAGATTCAAGTCTGTCAAACAAATTCCCCAATCGCAGACTTTGTACGCAGTGCTGCCTGGGAACTGCTAACAAACAAATAACCTGAATTCAAGATATCAGGGCAGAAATAGGAGGCTACCCTGTGCGGGCAGCAATAAGATGGGCTGTTGTGGCCTGGCCCCAAGCAGTCAACCCATATGCCAAATAGGGAACATGTATGAGGGACTAATATTATACTTCGCTAAGTACAGAAAGAAAGCAGTTAATCGAGCTATCACCCAAACAATTTTACTAATCTTCACTTGATGATATATTGGTGCTGTTTGATATGTTCTTTATCAAGCAAGTGTTATGTTGTCATGTTATAACTAATGAATCCGTGTTAATTGACTCCATGGAACTATACAGCGCTAAAAAGCTGTATTCAAATAATTCTTTTTTTCCGTTCCTAGGGTTAGGTTTAACCCTTTGATTACTATCTGGCAAAATACGTCCAGCTTTATCCACGGTCCCATCTACCCCTTGTGACGTCATCACTTTTAACGGTCAGGAACAGCTTTGTCCACTAACTTGTGCAGGGACAAGAGATCTCTCAAATTATACCAGAATGAGCACAATTCAGTCAAGGAAACTGGAGAAACGGCCAAAAAAACCAACATTGACCTGAAAATCTCCATGAAAAGCTTGCTCCATTACCCACCTGCCTTTCTGAGCACCTAATTCTAAGATGATGAAAGGTTTCTCAGAAACTCTTCCCACCAAAATAAAGCCTACCAAATGCCCAGCAAGTTGAAAAAAACAAAAAGCGAAAAGAGAGGGAAGGAGAGAAAGCGAAAAGTGAAAGTAGAAAGTGTTATGCTACTGTCGAAATTTTGCTTTCTGCGTATGCCCGAACTTTGCAAGCGCTTATTTTGCACCTGGCTGAAAAGACCGCGGAGTGTACAACCTGGAAACGGGTTTGTAGGGAGATTTAGCTCTTAAACAGCACGACAGTGACCAAAAAACCCCTCAACTAGCTTCAAAACGTGTTTTCGGCCAAATCTCTAGTAGCCAAAGGGTTAATTTCTTAAGTGTAAGTTACGTTAAGAAACTACGTTAGACAAGTGTAATAAAGTTTACTTCTGTGGAACAATACGAAGATGAACGAAGATGACTGAGACATCTGCGGTAAGTCGTGGTAAATCCGGCTTTTGGAAGAATGGAGGCAGTATGTTGAGAGATTAGAAATCAGTGTACTTCGAAGTTAACAATGTTGCTGATTTACAACGCATTCCGTGTATACTTACTTTGATGGGAAGCCAAATGTATGCGTTATTGCGGTCCATTTCAGTGCCAAGGAATTCGAAAGAGCTACGTTTCACCGTAATTGTCAATACGCTAATGAAAAAAACCGCTGAGAGATTCAAATTCCATAAGCGGAGGAAGAAGAGACGGAATCTATTTGACAGTACCTGGTCAAGTTACGGAGGTTAGCGGAGACTTGCGAATTCTGGGAATATCGCGAGGAATCTATTCCTGATCGTTTCGAGTGTGGTTTGAAAGTGCGCTCGAAGAAAGCTGCCATCGAAAGCCACGTTAACCTTGCAGTTCTCGATTGGGAAAGCTTGTTCAGCTGAATTAACGGAAAAGGAAATCGCTGTGGTACATGGTGAGCCTTTTGTAAACAAAGTGGGTGGAAGTTCTCCTAAATGTCATCGGAAAGCGCATTATTATGGATGCAACCAGTTGGGTTACATTGTAAAGAAGTGTCCCGCGGAGAGGAAAGAGAGGGGTATTCGTAAACCTGCTGTGTTTAACACAGCAGGTTTACGAATAATGTATGTATGTATTGGCAGCGAAACCTTTGCTGAAAACTGATGTGAAATGGGCGCAGTTTTTCAGGCACGAAATTCCTGTCGTTGGAGAGGCCAAGGTCCAAGTGTCTTATGGCAGTCAACAAGCTTGCCTTCCTATAATTGCAACCGCAACCGATGGTCCAGTATTAATGAGTTGAAATTGGCTATCCATTCTTAAATTGGACTGGAAGCAAATTAAGCAAGTCTCCCAAGAGTCGGCGATAATTTGGAGAGGTTGTTCTCTTAATATGTATCGTTCTTCGACGGAGACTGGGGACCATTAAAGGAGTCAGCTCACTTGAAGCTTAAGGACAACGCTACTTCTCAGTTTTTCAAACCGAGATCAGTTCCTTTTGCATTGAAAAAGAAGATGGCCGAGGAAATTAGAAGGTTGGAGTCGACCAGTGCGCCAGAAATAGTAGATTTTTCTGATTGGGCCGCGCCTATCGCTTCGGTCTTAAAGCCAGACGGAACTGTAAGAATTTGTGGGGATTTCATATTCCCATTAACCAATCTTTGGAGGTTCCTGTGTAACCCATGCCAACGGCGGAAGAGTTGTTTACTCACCTTGAGTGGTGGCGAAAAGTTTACCAAGCTGGACTTATCGTCTGCGTACCAGCAAGTGTTGTTGGACGACCATCAACACGCATCTCGGATTGTTCCGATACACCGCCTTACCTTTTGGAGTGTCTGTCAGCCCATCCATTTTTCAGCAAACCGTGGATACTATCTTAAATGGGCTCAAAGGAGTTAGTGACATACTATATGACCTGAGTGTTACTGGTGCAAATGACACGCAGCATCTGCGCAATCTAGAGGAGACACTTCAGAAGTCAAACAGTGAGGGTGTGAAGTTGAAGAGGTCAAAGTGTACGTTGATGAAGCCCTCGGTGAAATATTTTGCATTTGTTGCCCTCTTACCCCTCCCTGAAAATGGACCTGGAACCCAAGCGGGAAAAGAGAGAGAGTCCTGTATTACTTGCAAGCGCATTCTCGGAATGAGCCAATCATATTGCATTAGACACCAGGGTAGATATGTAAATGTAGGCAACATGGAAAACTCCGACAAAAAATCGTATATAAAAATTACTGTGTGATTTTCGGTGTCAGGAAAGTAACATCGATATTAATGTTTGCAATGACTGCAAAAATTCTCGTGCGCTCATTGACTAATTTTTATTGTCAATAAGCGGACAGACACATAATTTATGCGATAATGACGCGATATTGCTCGCGTCAGATTGAAGTTTCTCACATTTTTGTCTCGCTTTCTTCTCTTGCTTTGATTTAATTTTTACCCCTCTGCCTTTTTGTTATTGTAAAAAACAAATTGATCATGATGTCAGTTTTTCATGCGTCTGTCCTGTTATTGACAATGAATTTCGTCATAACATTGTCAAAGTAGTCTGCGGATCCTTTGGGCTAACCCTAATCCTAACCCTGAAGGTTTTACAGTGTTTAGATAATTTTGTGCAATAGATAACCACTAAATGACAAAATACATCAAGTATCTACCAGGATAGCACAGTTTTGACTACCGACTGCACTGCGGGCGCGGGTTCCGTATGCAAGGTGATAATCTATGTTTGACAGTGCATATTTATGCATAAATTGGGAACATTTCCGTTATCGACACAAACTGATATGTAAAGAAACAAATAGTCCAGGTTGTGATTCAATTTGGTTAAACTTTTTTATCTAGCTTTATCAGGAATAATTCTCAGTTTTTCTGTCATGCAATCGTCTTTCAGTTTTTCCGATGTAAAAATCATTGTAGTCCCAACCGGCAGCTCTATATACAACATTAGCCATTTGGCCACAGTTAAGTCTCTCCTTGTAAGGAAAGAAAGAATTAATGGGACGAGTGCTTTGAAAAAAAAAGAGTTTATTACTCTACTCAAATTACTCTAAAAATTACTCTAAATTAATCTTACTTCCATTGTAACACACAGTGAGCCTCGTCAACATGATACGATATTATTTTGCAATTTCAGCAGCTGCTCTCGCACGGATTCTTCATGAAGAATGTCGGGAAAGCAATTAAAACAAAATTTGATATTTTTCTGCGCCAACATCATGCAGCTGTTCAGTTGGGTTTCAAGCACGAAATACCATAGTTTCGTATGTTATCCATCTGATCTTCAACGATAGGG
>NC_090883.1:16668372-16680872 GCF_036669925.1 Montipora capricornis
CCAGGCGAGACGACGAGCATCCCTCCCCTTTTTATATGGCATATCGCGACGTTGCACCAAAGAGAAAATTCGTCGATGTCCCTAATTCATCTTGCTGGCCTTGGGAATTGTTGTCATCTGCACTGACTTAATCACTACATTCATCAAATTCTTGCTGGCCTTCATCAGAGTGACTAGCTTCCTCACTCATTTCATGCTCGTTCAGATCTTCATGGGGTCCTTCATCTTCATCCACTCCGCACCAACTCGGGCATCATTCGACACGCGTGATCCCCTACCGTGACATAACTGGCTATAGAGTGTTTTCATGCGACGTCTTCAGAAATTGAGCTCTATTATCACTCAAACGTTTTCTTTTGTTTCGGAGGAAAAACAAGGTTACTGATCACGTGAGTGAAAGTCCCCTATGGGACCTTACATTCTATTTATCAGGCCCTAGTACAACCTCATTTCAACTACTGCAATATTGTTTGGGGAAACTGTTGAGTAACTTTGCAGGACAAACTGCGAAAACTACAAAACAGAGCAGCCAGTGTCCTATGACACTGATGTCAACAATTTATTTGAACTCTTGAGATGGAAATCCCTAGTCTCTCAAAGGCAAATTGAAAGAGCAACAATGGTATTTAAGTCCCTACAGGGACTAGCACCCGAGTATCTCTGCTCGAAATTTGTCCATCGCGATTCTGGTAATTGTTTGAGAGGCTCTGTGAATAAGGTAAATGTTCCGCAACCGCGCACAAACTACTACAGAAAATAGCTTTAGCTACAGTGGCGCAGTTTTGTGGAACAGTTTGCCATTAGAACTAAGGAAAGCAGCGTCCCTCAGTCAATTCAAATGACTGATTAAAGAGGTTATCTAAGCCATTATTCTAAACACGGCATTCATGGAAAGCAGCTTTTATTGTATGATATTGAGTAAGATAGTTAATGTAGTTTACATAGTTTTATCTATAGTTGGTTTTCAATTTTTAATTGTACATATGGTTTTTATATTGCTGATGAATTGTACCGTGATTAAATAAAAATTAAATAAATAAATAAAAAGTACTCTATTCGAGATCAATTTCCGCTCAAATTTAAGAGAAACCGGAACCCAAATAGGACAAAATAGGAAAACCTAAAAAGCACATCGGATAACAAAACCGAAAAACCGCTCATATTTTTTATAAAAACCGAAAACCAAATGCTAAAAAACGAAAAATCCGCAAACCGCAATGAACACCAAAACCGAAAAACCGAAGTCTTTTGGCACAAAAACCGAAAACCCGATCTAAAAAATAGCCAAAACCGCAAAACCGAAAATCCCAATGTCCCCCTCATTTACCTTACGACCAATGAGAAGGTGAGAAATATATTCGAACGAGAGATGCTAACAAGTGCTCTCAAGTGCGCGGAACAATAGAAATAGCTCAGAAAGGCATGAAGCATCACACACACACAATGAACCTTATTGTATTCACATCATCGTAAACTATCACTCCATGTAAATCAATTCACTTCGAGTGCATGAAAGTAAATTCAAGGTATTGTTTTCAAAACTAACCTCACGTTGTAATTTTTTACTTTAGTCATGTGAACAAACCCTAAGGCGAATTAGTCTCCTTGAAAATAAGCATGCCTTGATAATTACGAAATACAATGCAAATTTGGTTTTCAAATTAAACTTTTGATGCTTGAACCACTGCCCTATTTCAACTGGTTGCCTCCCGCCAGTTGGGGTTCTTAATAATGTTTCTGTTAAGTTTGAATTGTTACTTTCACCTTGTTAACAGTGGAGTGCCTGTAAACTATCTTGATAGGTAAGTGCACTTCCACTATAAACAAAGCATTTACATTTTTACATTTGATACAAATTTAAATGAAAAATAACACTTTTACCGATCTTTTTCAGAATACTTCGTTCTCTTTGAACCATTCAATTATATTTCACTAAAATAAAACGCATTTTGCAAAAGTGCAAAACTTTATTCTTTGTGTACTTGTCCACATTGTGAATATCCCAGAAAGCACCACAAAACAGGTGCAAATGTGTTTATTTACCGGCGAGGGACGTCGGACAAAATACAAAATACGTTGCGAAAAAAAACCAAACAAACAAACAACTTAACTTTTAAAATCGTGTGGTGACCCCTATTTTTCATCATATAAAACTGAACTTTGAGGCCCATTGAAGTCGGGGCTAATTTTTTGTGCCGTTAAAAATTGATAAAGGGCGCTTTCTAACGACTACAGGTGGATAAATAATAAATGATTATTAATTTGACTGCTTAACCAAATAATTGTGACTCAGCGCACGTAATTAAACACAACAATCGGAATTTTTTAACAAACTGAAAAGCATTTAGCAAAGAGTTGGCCCTAATTTTTTCATCATATATATGTTATTTGTTGCTGTTTCTCTGAAAGTTTTGCAATTACCTACTTAGAAAAAATTCCTAAGTGTCTTGTCTCGATAGAAATCTTTTTCCCAGTTAATATTGCAATGAATATACTTATTAACAGCTTCCTTGCAACTTTGTATACATAGTTACTAATAGTCTAAATAAAAAAACGTTTTCGGAATTTTTATTGCCATGTTCATACAACGAACTCTAAGGTGCAAAACTCGATGTCCTTTAAATTCAAATCAAAGTCTCTCTTCACTTTACACAAGTGGATAAATAATAATTATTAATTGGACTGCTTAACTAAATACCATTTACTCAGCCCACGTAATCAAACACAGCAGCTAGCTGAGCGTGGACATCGTCCAAGTTCCCCTATCTAAAAGTCATCGCATGCCAAATCTCAGATCCTTAGCTCTCAATCTCACGCAGATACTGCCGGTTGATCATTTCGTGAGAACTCAGTGTATGACTGATGTTTCACTGGCTGCGCAGTACGCACAGTTCAAAAAATACGAATGTGCGTCAGCATTGCCCAGATGCCCTAATCTCAACGTTTTCGCATGCGAAATTTCAGATCTATAGCTCACACGTGAAATGATCACTGATGCTATGGTTACATATAAAAATCGCGTCTTTGGATGCCTTTCATAAAATGATGTAGTATTTCATTGGTATTTATATAATAAATAGAATATTACATGGCCGCTTGGAGAAACGAAATTTATCTTCTCGTGTTGAAAAATATTTTACTCGTTCGCTGCGCTCACTCGTGAAGTATTTTTCAACACTCGAAGATAGATTTCATATCTCCGCGCGGCCATGTAATATCCTCTATATCTTACAGTGAGGAACCAATCCCTTTATTTACTAAGTTAAGTTAGGTTACTGTGTAACTCAAGAATTCCGAGTCTTCAAAGTGCAACGAAACTAGTAAAAAGAACATAATTAACTGAAGAGACAAGGACAGAGAAAAACTCTCCACCCTGGTCAGAGTTTTTCTCTGTCCTTGTGTGGGCCCATTTCCATCAGTAGGGCTAACGCTCACATGTTCATATGGGATAGAAATCTAGCACTTCACGTTACACTACACTCTCTTCAGTTAATTATGTTTAAAATATAAGTGCTACACGGCCAACGTTTGTATAAACGTAACCTTTCCTTGTAGTAAAAAGAACAGATTGACTTCCCAGGGTTCCATATTCACTAATAGTCACACTGGCTTTAAAACAGTGGGGTCCTAGGCTGGTTTGATGATGGCATGTGATGCACTGTTCAATAATCGAGTCGAGCAGGAGTGTCGCAGTAACATAACCTGCGAGTTTATTTTTATTGGACGGCTTCAAAAGCGTTCGACAAAAAGCGTGTCCCTCTGGAGTTTGGAAAATGGTGCAAAATATGAGGAAGATCTTGCCATACAAGAAAAGCAAACGGCGCCTCAATACTATTCTTTTCTGACCAATCTCACCTGTTGCGAAATGATATTATGAAGTCTTGTCAAACTGCCCATCTTATGTATGTTACCCTTTTTGAACGACTTATAGCTAAAAGAAAGGAAAAAAGACATCTTTCAGCTACTTTCCTTAATGCTTTAAGAGTGAAGTAACAACAACAACAACAGGAATAGTTTGGTTATCATCACTTTGTCGGGGATAATATTGGGGCGCATTTTGAGGGCTAAAATGGAGAATTTGGCGGGCTAAAACGCTGACATTAACCACTGAAAAGTATGAAATTGTGTAGGCGTAGACACAAATATCCGGATATTTTTTAGATATTTAGAAGATATTGGGATGTTTAGAAAATCTCAAGATATTTAGAAAAAAAATTTTAATATTTAGAATTTTTAGAGAAAAACTATTTTAGTCACGTTTTTCCCCCTGCAAAATAGAGAAAGAAAGCAATTCTTAAGTTAAATGCTACTTTATACCGACACAAAATTTCAAATAAAATTAACAAATGCAGCAAAAATGCAGCAAGAATGCAGCAGTATTCTTCATTTGTAATAATATATTTCAACGCTGCGAGTAAACAATCGATACCTTTTCTTATGACTTTCTTGGAGACTTCAGGGGAATGAAATCCAAGGATGGATTGAATTAAAATTGTTTAGAGTTTTGTTGTATTCCTTACAAGGCCACCGTTGAATTTCCTGTATTGCCCTATACTTTGTTAGGTTTTTGGAAATAAAGGCAGATATTTCAAGAATTTCCAAAAACATATGTAGGCGATTTCCCGTGATATTTGTGTCTTGGCCTAAAACTGTGCAATTGTGCAATTAATTTCAACACTTTCAAATAAGCTTTATGGAACTTTCCTTTCATCTCATGTAATTTATGAAAACTCAAATGGCAGGATTTTGAAATTCCAAGCCAGCTTCGCCAGATGGTACATTTTTATTGAGGAAAATTAAAGCCATTGAAACACTCGAGTGATTGTTCAGATTGTTTTGTTGTCTTTTTTTTTTGGTTTTTAAGCTCTCCAAAGTGATAATAATAGTAATGCAGATTATGTTCTTGGGCTTAAATATGTTTTGGGCCCTTTTCAGGGCTGATCACTTTAACCCTCGCCTAACTGTTCGGGCTAAAATGAGTCCGAGCCACCTAAAACATATTTATGCCCACGAACATAATCTCTATTGTTTTATTAATACTTCGGCTACCACAAATCTCCTATAGTTCAGCGGTAGAGTACCCTAAGTAGTCATTGGAAGGTCGAAGGTTCCACTTCGGTTGTCATGAGAGAAAAAATTAACAGTTTTATTTATCGTGAAGCTCGATATAAAGATTCAGGTTAAAAAAATGCGATCCAAGTTAAAGTTAAAATTTCATTACGGTTTAAATATTCTTCAGCTTACACAGGAAAGATTTGCAATACAGTTGTCGAGTTTATTTTCTCCCTCAAACGCAGAAGTCTTAATAATTTTCCCCTTCCTAGCGCTTAACAGTAGCATATGATTAATGAGATTGACAAAACTGGCTGGCGATGACGATGATGACTATTTGGCGATGCTATTGATACACTATATAATTAATAGATAGATCCGTCCTCAAAGCTGTAGATATATTTCACATTTTCGGTGTTTTATCATCTTCATCCTTCACAATTAATTAGTAATAGTGTTAATGAGTTTTGTCGCGGTGTAATTTGTGTGATCATGAAGAGAGGAGAACGTCGATAATTTTAAAAGACGTTAGGAAATCAGAATCTGAGAATCGAATATACCTTCGGAAAGATATATTTCTAAAGGAAATGAAAAAACTACCAAAATACAAATACCTAGAGATAAAAGTCGACTAGATGAGGGACAGGAAATGCACTTTCTACTGTTTCAGTGATAACTAGAGTCGGCCACTCGAAACTCCAGCCCTTTTCACGCCTTTTTTGCACTAGCAATAGAAGTTTCAATTTTAATCTTCATTGAGAAAGTTTAGCAATACCACTAAGGAGGATTTTTCTGTTTGGAGTTCCCTTCTCCTTGGCGAATTGCCAACTAAGGCTCAAGAGCTCCACCTACCATTTTTCACGTTATTGTAACCTTAAAGAGATGGCTTTGGATTTGCTGGCATTTGCCAAAGGTGCTACCCCAGAGTGTGGTGGGAGGGATTATCCAAATGCCAGTGGCAGGCTAAGGAACCAACCTGTCCTATTCCAGTGCACAGAAGTACAGAATTCCATGAAAAGACAATGTAATGAAAAACAAAAATGGAAGGTTGTGATTTTACAGTGCAAGCAGACACAACCAACATACCCGACATTGTAGTGCTGGAAAGGAAAGAGAGACAGTGCTGCATAATAGGTGTTGCATGTCCCAATGAAAAACAAGTGTGTAAAAAGGAACAAAGAAAAGTTGAAATAATCAGTACCTTAAGAAGAAGGTTATAATATAAGAGGATCTGGAATTGTAAAAGAGTAACCAACATACCAAGGCCTCTTTTCATACCAGTCAACATTGGGGAGCCTGGGACAATAAATAACAAATTCAGGATAGTAGTAAAGTAAAGAAAATAGACTTGGATGACAGTACTTTCATTACTTCAGATAGCTTGCTTGTTGGGAACAGCAAAGGGTCTTAAGAAAAACCCTAGACACCTAAGTGTATAGGTCACAGTATGATGTTTAGATTGAGGACCACTTTACTATATTAATTAAAGTGAAATTTTGAAGTCCTCTCAATTACCTGGACAATTTAAGCATACATTTATTTAATGCTACTCTGTATGAGACAGCGGAAGGACGTAATGAACGGCATCTCCTGGAAGGGCAAGATCACGAATGAGGAAATCCCTAGTCGTGCCGGGCTACCGCCCATGAAAGACATTCTCATTGACAAAAATCTTAGGTGGCTTGCACACTTACATAGAATGGACAAACACAGACTCCCAAAACAGCTGTTGTACTCACAGCTCTGTCAAAGTGGTCGAAACAGAGGGAGACCAAGACTAAGATTCAAAGATGTGGCAAAGAGGAATACAGTGAATTGTTAAGAGATTGATCAGAGTTGTCAAGATAAGGCAGCAATTAGAGCTGTGTGGGGGAGCATCTTCAAGCCAAAACCAAAACCATCGATCATTCCTCGTTGTAGAACGACTGACTGCAAGAGAGAGAGAGTCGACTCTGTTATTAAGTATAACTAGCAGTATTTTTTGCATTCATCAGTGTCTTCTCTCAACTCAGGGGGAAGAAGTGCATAGCAGACAGACAGACAGACAGACTAGTAACAGACTAGTACAGCTGCTGTACTCCCAGCTCTGTCAAAGTGGTCGAAACAGAGAGAGACCAAGACTAAGATTCAAAGATGTGGCAAAGAGGAATACAGTGAATTGTTGAGAGATTGATCAGAGTTGTCAAGATAAGGCAGCAATTAGAGCTGTGTGGGGGAGCATCTTCAAGCCAAAACCAAAACCATCGATCATTCCTCGTTGTAGAACGACTGACTGCAAGAGAGAGAGAGTCGACTCTGTTATTAAGTATAACTAGCAGTATTTTTTGCATTCATCAGTGTCTTCTCTCAACTCAGGGGGAAGAAGTGCATAGCAGACAGACAGACAGACAGACTAGTAACAGACTAGTACAGCTGCTGTACTCCCAGCTCTGTCAAAGTGGTCGAAACAGAGAGAGACCAAGACTAAGATTCAAAGATGTGGTAAAGAGGAATACAGTGAATTGTTGAGAGATTGATCAGAGTTGTCAAGATAAGGCAGCAATTAGAGCTGTGTGGGGGAGCATCTTCAAGCCAAAACCAAAACCATAGATCATTCCTCGTTGTAGAACGACTGACTGCAAGAGAGAGAGAGAGAGAGTCGACTCTGTTATTAAGTATAATTAGCAGTATTTTTTGCATTCATCAATGTCTTCTCTCAACTCAGGAGGAAGAAGTGCATAGCAGACAGACAGACAGACAGACAGACAGACAGACAGCCTTTATTTTAGCACGATGATAATAAAAACTATGCAGCTTATGGGGTCGTGCCATTGGCAGTTTAGTTTGATTTTCAAATTTGTATGGGTAGCAGTGGTTTGGATATAACTCTAGAAAAACGTAGGAAAGGGAAATAGGAAAATTGGACCAGTAAATGAGTGGCTCGCCGTAGGGTGTGTTTGTTTGCTTGTTTTCCTTTTTTTAGGCGTTGTTCACTTGATTCCTAACAGGACAAACAGTTACTAGAATGAAGAAAAACGAGAGACGAAAGAGTGACCCCTCAGTTTGTTAAAGTATTGGTTGGTATGCTGCCCAAGTACGGATTTAGATCGAATAGTGAAGTAATAATGAAGCTTATTATGCCTTAATGAGCCCTATTCCGCGATTCTCTTCTGAACAACTCCCTCCCTTACAGTAGTGCTAAAATCAGTTTAACTAGACTTATCACAGGGATAGATTCGAAGAAAAAAAGCAAAGACAAGGAAAGCAATTTTGTCAGTTCTGTTGAAACCACCTGGGAAAAAGATTTTCAGGAAGAACCAAATTCACGATGCAATGGCGCCGGATCTTAGGGGATATAACAAGTAATGACTTGTGTTATAGACGAGAATGAAGGCTAACTGAAAGGCTAAACAAATATTGCAATTAAAGAAACCTCAGCTGTACAAGCATCCCTCAGTTCTTATTATGTCTTAGGACTATTGGATTTTGCGTAAATCAAAGATAGCTGTGAGTATGCCATAAACATGATTCAAGGAATGTTAATCAAACTGCTACTGAAAAGTGAAAGGGTGTCCAGTCACGTAATCAAGTTTTGACCATTTTTTACCACAAACAAGAATTAAGCACAAATGCAGTTCATTTGGTTCCCAAATGTATATTTCATTTTGAGCAGAACATAAATAAGAATTTGTAAAACACACGGAAAAACAACTTTTTTATATAAATGCATAATTGTTTTGAAATCATTGTATTTGTTGGTCGTGTTTGTGCTTACAAGTTGCATCCCACAATTGTAATCCGAGTATATTGATCGTTGGCTATTGCTCCCTGAGTCATCCACCTTTCCAGTCTCAACAGATCAGTCTCACTGATCACTAGCTCTGGGTTGGAAACTCTTGATCTTAAAAAGGCTACAGGTCGCGATGCAGTACCCGCAAAGGTTCTCCTTGTTTTTTTTAGAGCCTTATCTTTGACTAACATGTTCAACTCTGTTACTTCATTTCATCTCATTTTTGTTATTGTACCTCTGTTCTGGATAACCTGTTTTAGGAAGACTAAACTATCTGTCCATCGATGAAGGTTTTGATGATGATGATGATGATGATGATGACGACAACGGCGACAATGATTTGTATGAAATAATGCTGGTGTTGGTGGTACTAAAGTAACGAAGGCGAGGAGAAAGCTGTCTTTAAATCAAAGAGTTGCAGTGCTATACTCAATTACATTAAGCCATAAAAAACACTGAAAACGAAAAAAAAGGGCAACCATCATGCAGGCTCAGTGTGGTAAACGTGAATCCAAGGTATTCTTCCTGTCAGCTAGGCCAGTGGTCTATTAATACAAGTCCAGCCCATTTCTTTGAAATACTGTGTGTTGGTGCCTACAAGTTGCAACCCAAAATGACTATAGATTTTTGAATAGGCACAAAATCGGAGAAAGTGGGGTCTAATGTCCTTTAATTAAACAAATGCATTGTTGACAAGTGATGGTCTTTACTGTGATATATGATATTAGTCAGTCATAACGATAATGATGACAATTGCCATGACGATGAGAGTGATGATGTTGATGACGATGGTGATTGTGATAACGATGAAGATGTCGGTGCTACTGATATGATGAAGGCAAGAAGAGAGATGTTTTCGATTATTTTGACCGTGGAGGAATGTACAGCCTTAGCAGTGAAAGACAGGGGTACCCTTCACGTCAGTTTGCAAACAGGAGGATTGTTATATGCTTATAGCAAAAATGGTGTGATAAGGAAAGCAATGGCAATAATATATTATGAAGGCTACATTTGTAAAATTAAAGTAAATTAAGCTATCCTTTTGGTCAATTAATACAAGCAGTAAGAAAGATGATATTCAGGTCAAGTAATAAAGTTAAAAACTACAGTGATTACATACTAAGCTCAACTAATTTAGTGTGCATTAATTAATATTAACAGTATATAGCTTGATTCTAATTATTTCTTTTTTGGAAATGTAACTTGATGGTTTTAATATATGGACCTTTGGTTTAGTAACACACGGAAATACTGTATCATTTGCAAAGAGCTGACCAATGGAAACGAGACTGACAATGATACCCAAGATGCAAATAAGGTTTGAGAATGAATAGCCTTTGGTATCTGTTATATTTAAGTAAAAAATTAATTTTTTGGTACACGACAGGTATCTACATGATTAAAAAGTTCAACGTTTGAATTTATTTAAGCGCCTACATTACGAAAATACAACAATGCTTGTTGGCATTCATTGTGACCTCTCTTTTGGCAAGAACAGCTTTTGCAATGTTTGCTTCTATGAAACCTGCACTCCTTGGTTTAGATTCAAGTTCTTTTGAAGTGATTTTCTTTTTTCCGTTCGCGAAGAAATGTCAGAGCAAAATAAGCGAAGTGCAGATTAGTTTATATACCACTAAGTAAGAACTCTTGTTTGCATGCTTCTCCCTTGTCGATAAAGGATTCCCAGAAACGTGGCTCCAACATCTTGGCTCATTTGATAAACACATCGGCTCTGATTCTTCAGTCATTTTTTCGGCATTTAAAAGGGTCTTGCATGCCTATTTTACGTTCAATAAAATGTTGTTTCCAAGAAGTAGTCTTGATGAGATGCATTGAATGGCTTAAAAGTGTTACCAATATTTTAGAGAGTTTTCTCCTCTTAAAGTTATCCTGTGTTGGTCAAAATATGGGCATATTCACAGTTACTTCACCGACTGTGTCAGGGTTTGTTTTTAATTTACAATATTGATTAACAGGTTTCCCTTGCTGGTATATTCATCTGTTTATAGGTGAAGATAAATTTCAAAGTTAATCACTTTGACTTCTGAGAATTGACCATAAGTTTTCCTGAATGGACTTATTAACTTATCACTACTGGACTTTGATTAAACACAGATCAGTGAAATCAGTTTTTAATTGTTATTTCTCATATACCAACGAATACCCGCAGTAAAAGAAAGTAAAAAAGGGATTCTGTGGAATTTATTTTAACAGGGGTCTATTGGTATAATCTGCAATTCAGACTTGCCATCATGGATTAAGAGTATTTTCTTAATAACAACATGGTTTGGATCATGAACAACAGCTTTCTCGGACGGGTTTAAAATTGCGAAAGGGGGAAAGGAGAGAAACTACTGTAACTGATTTGTAATTTCTTTCTTTGACCAAGGATTTGAACCTTCGTTGGGCATAAAGAGGTTTATGTTTTCTTTAATTGTGTTCAGAAACAACTCGACTGTAGTTTGCATTCAGACAAATATGCAGGTGTACTCTGCACCCATCGTGTTTCCGAATTATAATATGTTCAGCGTACAACCGTTAGATTTAGCTTATACGAAGAAATAAAATTATTGATCACAATTTTCAGAGCATGATGATGGTTTAAGCCAGGTCGTAACAAAGTTAAAATCCACTGAAATCAATGAATGTTTCCTATACCTATTGAATGATCTCATTTTGCCCTGCCTTTAGTTGCATACAGTAATAAAATAAGGGATATGGATACTTTGAGAAGAAAGTCGTCCACCACTTAAATCGAATCCTCTAAATGGTTCTCTTTCTGTGTTTCGTTTAGTAGAGGAGAAAAACATAGATATAGAACTTTTAATGTGGACTACTGAGCCATCATGGATATAGCTTTTGCGTACAGCCAATTCCCATATCGGCGTTTGTAACTCACACAAGCGGGTGAAAAGTTGCACTCGATCCCTAAAATACATTTTACAGTCTTATATCACTGTTTAGAAGCAATGTACACGTAGCATATGTGACCTTTGAGCATTCTATATGAAGAAATAGTGTTTTTAAGTTTACGTTCATGACTGAACAGTCTACAGTCAACCCCTTGATTTGTTTACGCTGCGGGCGATCTAATCAATTTCACGTTGTTTCAATGCCTTATTCGACTTTTCTGGCTTTCAGATTAGTAGAGTAACAGTTTAGGTGATTTCATAAGAAGGAAAAATAACTAAAATCAATGGCGCCAACGCCCAAAGTAAAAGAAATACTGACGAAAACAAGGTGAAGTCAAAAAAAGAAACCTACTAGTTCACAGTTACTGTATTGGTTTTCCGGCTAATTGTTTATGTATCGGAAGTTTGTAGTCGACTCTCTCTTGACAGGAAAGCCAGGCTAAAAACAGAACTGATGAATTTTCAGAATTTCAGTACTAACTGCTGCGAATTATCGAATCAGAAAGCTACTTTCACTTTGCAAAATGGAAACCCGACGAGTCGCACTGAGTCCAAGGACGGCTCACGGTGGCCATGTTTCTTACCTGCGGCTTCTCAACGATGAATTCATACTCGAAATCGGACAAAATCGGACTACATGGAAAAAAAATTCTTTTGGTTCAGGCCTGTCAAAGGGAATTTTTTTTTTTTGAGAAAGAGGTTTTGTTTTCTTGAATCTCTTTTTGCTAACCATAAAGTATAATCGAGCCGCACACTGAGGCGTGCCG
>NC_090883.1:16685872-16710872 GCF_036669925.1 Montipora capricornis
TAAAGATAATGATTATTTATCACTGAACTATTTCCTTCTTCTGTTTCAGGGAAATTATGGCAATGACCCAGTAAAGCTTTATGAGCATTTCTACGGAGTAGTTACCAAACTAAGGGAGCTAGTTCACGATGCAACTAATGTAAGTACCTTTTACATGTAACTGAAAACAGGTTTACATGTAATTAAAGTGAATGACTCTGGGGTGAGATTCATTGGAATTGACAGTGTTCACTGAAGACTATGTACATTGTACAGGACAACTGTCAATCAATTTTAGTTTTGGTAGAATTTTCACTTGTCTTTCATCTGGAACATTGGCAGGGACACTCTAACTGTGGGGGAGACTTTTTGTGGAAAGGGATTTTACTCTTTACTAGGAGGGCAATGTTATTTTCAGACAAGCCCCTTTGATCACTACATGTACAGCTGTACAGTGTACCTGCTTGAACAATATCTTCACCAGTCATTCAATTTATTCTGCAACTTGAAATCATTCTCAATGAAAGCACTCATTGTTTGACCTCTTGATACATGTT
Source organism: Montipora capricornis (assembly GCF_036669925.1). Lineage (NCBI taxonomy): Eukaryota > Metazoa > Cnidaria > Anthozoa > Scleractinia > Acroporidae > Montipora > Montipora capricornis. Next base: position 16,686,409 of record NC_090883.1, read on the forward strand.
ACGGCTTGCAACTTTATTAAGATTCCTTTAGAAGCCATGTCAAATGCAGAATCAGAAGATATGGACATGGAAGAGAGCATTCCCCCAGATCCCCATGCTGGGCTCAGAAAACAGCTGGAAGAACTTGTCAAGGACAGCCAGGTATTTAGTCATCTGTCAGTGATATTAATTTATTATGACAGTGTCATACTAACAATGTTGATTTTTGAAGTAATAAGATTAACATTTTGGTCAATGGTGGTGCTGATTAGAGGCTTTACAAGGGTATCGAGTATAATTTCAATACTTTTTGTGGCTTCTGCGTCCATATAATTATGGAAGCAAAGCCATATAGTCATCGTGTTCAGTGAGTGTAATGCAGAATACGAATGAGCTCTGCCAATTTTGACCTGATTGCTAGAAATTTCATTCGGAATTAGCATAGTCATATGATCGCTACGAAAAAGCTTCGACTTTCACCATTGCTCACAATTGCACAAGGTCCCGAGCTATGGTGTAAGTACATATGTAAGATACACTGTTTGCAGAAGGTACATGTAAATTCTTTTTTTAAAACAGTGAGTTTAGGAATGGCTCTTTGTTTATAAGGATGACGGGTCCGAAGAAATTAATAAATTACTATCTTTTTTGCTATTAAAAGCCCTCGGAAAAAGTCAAAATTTCCCAAGCCTGTTGAATTTGAAGTTACAGTATAAACTTGTAAAAATCATGAAATGTTTATTTACAGTTAGAGCTTCATTGTGTATCGAAATGTCTCAAAATCAAGTCCTTCTGGTTCACTTTGGGAGTATTTAAAAACCTTGTTTATCCTTTGAAATGTAAAGGAATAACAAGTAAATAGCAGTTGACAAAGAAGTACATTGTACATGTATTTGTGTCATTTGGACAACGGTGCTCTGTGACCTGTCTTTCCCACATGTCCAGTTGCAGTGTGAGTTTTCCTTGCATTATCAAAAAAGTAAGGCGCAGCCATATTTATTTGATATCAACGTATTGCAATTTATTGGGTGAATTTCAATATGACAGTCACTGCAGGTTCCACGTAGTGTTGTTCTCACGAAACAACTGTCACGTTTCTGGTGCAGTTTTAGATGAAGTCAACATTTTTTTAAAACCTGGTCACTATTCAAGATTTTATCCCGATCCTTTCATCCTTGTAAAAAATGAACTGTCCCTTGCATCAATAAACATCGTCTCACCTTTTGCTGCAAATTCACTTACTCCTCCTTTAAGTTATTTCTCACGCAAACACTTTAAGACATTGATAAACATTAAAAAAAAAGTCCTTTCTTTCTATAGTTTATTTAATGGAAGCCACATGCAGTCAAAGACTGCCTATTTTTACAGATTGCACTTGATAATGGTACATGGACATGTACTTGTAGTTTTAATCGTCATGAATTACTGCAGATTATTGCAAACCAGTTACCAAAGGCGAGTGCTCAGTCCTTTACTTGCGTGATTGATTCATAAGTAATATCCAAGGGTAAGTATAAACTGTATTTATAATTTTTGTGTATTGTTTTTTTTTTTTCTAGAAAAATGATGGTCTACTCAAAGAGATAGAACAATTGAAGGAGCAATACGTGATTAAATTTCAGGAAGTTAGCACAAGAATAGGTATGAAAAGTTTCCAGAAGAAGGAATAATAATTATTTATATTGAATAACTATATGTTGGCACAAACCGTTAGAGCATTAGTAAAGAGTGTTAGAGCGTTAGCACAAACCGTTAGACCGTTAATAAAAAACGTTAAACCAATCTTCAAAACCGTTGAATATCCCTCAACCGTCCATTAGTTTTAAGCCGTTTAACGGCCAATCGTTAGTGTATGTTTTCCCGTGGAAGGTCACATATGCATGCAGAAGTTGTATGTACCCAACTGAGTATAAATTATAATGGATTGGTACATACATGTACATAACCAGGTGACGAAGGTTAGTGATTGATGTTTACCTCATTGTCAGTTTTGACATTTTGGCATATTCATTCAAAGTCTTGTTTATCCTGTTCATGTAGTAGAGCATGTTTTTGTTACTTGCATTATGTAAAATAAATTAGGCCCCAGTAGTTCAAACAATGGATAGCGCTGCTTGCCAGATACAGGTAAATCACTATCCAGTGGATAATATAGTCATAGCGAAACCAATTGCGCTATCCAATGGATAGTGATTTGTCCGGTGGATAGCGTTATCCACCTTTTGAACTGGGGCCTGATCTATTAAAGTATATTTCATCATTGTATGATTGATGAAATAAATTTCTTATTGATGTGATTGTTAGGGAGCTTGCCCTCTTATTTTCAGTATTGTGTATATCAACTTTTCATTTTATCAGGGTGGATAACAGTACTGCGAAAGGAAATAATCTAAACCTTGGAACTTGAACATTGAAAAGTGATCAATTTCACATGCCTTTGTGTGTACTTTTCTTTGTAGCTCAAATGGACGCACAAAAAGTCCAGATAGGCAACACATCACAACTAAATGAGAAAGACAAGGTGAGCATTAATTTTATTCCTTTTTGTGTATTACTTCTGTACATGTATGTGCTATATTGTGTACATGTATATTACCAGGAGGACTATATGGTGAAATCTTCCTGTATTCGCCAGATTTACCTACATGTGCTGTCATTGTACATGATGATTCTACATTTCTTAAAATTGATGTTTCAGCTAGGCTTTTTACTGGCATGACATAACAAGAACATTTCAGTATGAAGACAAAAATTAATAAATTTCAAATTATTAATAAAAAATGTCTATGCGGGCATTGGAGTGATGTCATCAGTGCAGTGGTTTAATTACTGTGCTCATGATCAGTGTCCATGGTGTGTTATTCCCCCCCCCCCTTCCCCCAGCACTCGGTAAGCACTTGGGGGTAAAGACTCAAATCAGTTTGATCAGCCATCTTGACTGTCTGTTTATCTTACACATGGCATACACATATTAACATTTCAAGCTTTTGTTCCTTTTTTTTTTGTTTTTGACCTGATACGCATAAAAGATAGTCTTGAATGAAAAAGACGGAAAAGCAGGTCATTTTAAATGAATTAGCTGTAGAGTTGCTGCTGTATTAAGGTGCTTATGGATCACAACGGATCACAAGACTAAGTCTTTAACATTTTGTACTGTATTTTCAGAAACAAAGATTGGAAAAGCTGAAAACCGAATCAGAGAAACTACAGCAGGAGCTAAGCAGACTGGGAGAGGAGTTGTCTATTACCAAGAGACTAGTAAGTCCAAGCTATTGAATAATTAAGTTATTTAAAATTCAAGCCATTTCCAGAGGTTGTAGATGGACAATTATTGTACTCTAAAAGTGAGGACTTACTGTACATGTATTGGTGGAGGACAACATATATGTACAATCTACAAAGTTAATTTCACCACAGGTCGCCCAATCCTAGTGGGTGAGTTTCAAGTTATAGTGTCTGAATATTTGGTGAATAATGCAGGTGTATCTGTGGTTGAAATCCAAGGGATACATGTAGTGGTGGAAATACACTACTAATGTACATAAGCTTGAAAATTGAAGCCTTCCTACCATCACTCCTCTGTCAACTGTCAGGTTAAATAATTATGTAAAAAAAAAATGTAAATGCTTTGTTTATAGTGGAAGTGCACTTACACTGTAGCTATCAAGCTAATTTACAGGCACCCCACTTTTAGCAATATGAAAGAAACAATTCAAACTTACCAGTAACATTATTAAGAACCCCAACTGGCAGGAGGCAACCAGTTGGCTATTCACAATGCGTGGTAGAGTTGAATCCGGGACAACCGGAAGCAAATCCTAACCAGAGGTTAGAACGGGATTTGAACCCATTCGCCCACGCTGCCTCCTTATGCTGCCTCCTTATGTGCAAATGTTTGCGATTTCTTTTTAGTGAAGATGCAGTATGAGGAGTTTAGTTTTCAAGAATAAATTGTTCTTTTCACCACTATTCCTTACATTGTAGGTACAATTTGTATCAACAATTTAGACTGATATGCATCATTCACCAAAATAATTTATATTTTCATAACTTGAAACTCATGCATGTGATTTGGCTGCCTCTGATGTCACACCTTCATTTGTATAAAATACAGTATTTTAGATGATATTGAAATGATTTTGAAAATATACAAAATGTATGTCAATCAGCTTATGCTTTTCCATGAAAAGATCTCACTTTGAGTGATCTGAAACCATGCATTTTAGAACACACAGTAGTAATTATACATGTACAGCAATATGTATTACATGATAAAAAAAAAGGAAAGGAAAGGAACTTTATTTAAGTGTCTAATCTTCTAGCACCGTAGAGCACTAATCGGGGTCACTGTAAATTGAAATTAACAAGTTAATGCAAATCAAATCAAATTTTGGTTTTTGAGGAGAGGGGAAACTGGAGTACCCAGAAAAAAAGAAAAAAAAAATTCTAATCAGCAGAAAAGCAACAACACGTTGAAATAGGAAGGACACGACCAGTTGTGTTTATTGGGGATGAGAAAAAGCTAACATACAAGAAATAAAGTAGTGGCGGAGAAAAAAAAAAACGAATTACATCACTGTAAACTACGAGACTAAACGTAAACAGCATACTAGGAAAAATTAAGCTCGGCAAGGTGTGAGCGGTAAAACTGGCTGTGTCGAGTGACAAACGCGAAGGCGACAAGGCTTAAATACCGAGATGTGGCGTAAAATCCCTAAAGGATCAAACTGCAGCCATAAATGCAAATTCCGAACATAAACACATAACTCAACCCACATATGACGCCGAGTGTGGGAATCAAACCTGGGCCACATTGGTGGGAGACGAGTGCTCTCACCACTGCACCAACTTTTAACAATAATATTGCGAATCCAAGTTCTTTAAAACTTGCTCCCAAGTGTCTTTGACACTTCCACATGTAAACAAAGCTGTTGAGACCCAAACTCATAATTTGAATGCTCGGTCCATGTAGCCATTTCTAGAGTGCATACAAAGTATGTGACACGACCGATGGAAGCTCTCTCAACCTCACCCCTAGAGAGAAATGAAATTGTCACCATGCATATGCCTAGGCTGTGGTACTTCATAACCAACATTAAGTACATGAAGCTGATTGTTTGGATTTTATATGATTACATGTACTTAAATCAGAGACTACATGTAGTTATTCAATATGAACTTTGTGGGCTACATTATTCACACTAAGTGACTGCTCTAATTACGTCTGTTAATACATTTTGTAAATTTTAAAGTATGGACTCCTTAATTTTTCTTTGAATGTTTCAGGGCTTAATTGAGTGCCTTTGTACTCATCTTAAAAAGTTATCAGAAATAGAGAAGTCTATTTTTGAAGAAATAGCAGAGTGGAAGCATTTGCAGAAAAGGTCTTTGGTTGGATATCCATGTCCTCCGCCTCTCGACAAACTTCAAGAAATGTATGCAAACTTTCTCTGCCTTCAAAGAACCTTAACGTTTTCAAGTTCATAAGTTATTGATGAGGTAGAAGTCAACAAAATGGCTATATACAAAAATTCACATTATAGGTCTTCATTTCATTGTACTGGGTATGATGTTGAAATCTGTTGGGATGAAGTGATTACAAAGTCATGTACTGTATGCCCTGAACAGCAAGCAGTTTATTAATTCAGTCCTTTTGGACAGCCATAAATTCTCTCATTTTTCTAAAAAGCATGAAATAAACAACAAAACAAGATTAAAAAAGGAGAAGAAACAGGCCTCCTAGATGATTAAACGGTCTTGTTGTAGATGCCATACTCAGCCTGACTTGATGATAAGCATTCTCTGCTTATAATTACATGCATACAAGTTTGCCTTGAATTAGTACAATGTACATTTGTAATAATCTGTATTTAACCACTTTGATGTGTTTGATTTGTAGCTGTGAAACACTCGCAGAACTACTGTGGAAACTCTTTCAACAGGCCTCACAGGTTAGTTTTGAAGTACAATAACTGATTCGGTTCTATTTTACTTAAAAAAAAAAAAGACTGAAGGGTATCAGAGATCATGTGTTAAACAAAATTTCAAAAATTTTCAGATATCTAGCTATTAAGGTGGTTCAAACCACCAAGAGACCTTGTCAATATTACAAGGATTGACACTACGACACTTTATCACGTAACAGCAATGTTATGGTACAATGTGAAACATCAATTACTGCTGAACAAGATGCAGACATTTTGTGATGTAACAAGTTACCATGGCAACAGGAAAGCCTTGCCAGAATACCTTATATTTTGGCTTTAGTTGCTCATATCTGACAAATAAACTTGGTGACCCCAGTTTTTTTATTGCACAAAAATGATCAGCAGGCCAAGATAAAATTCTCTGCAAAGTTTAAAAAAAATTCTGTGGAGCGCATTCAGAGCTACCTTAAATTTTCAATTATTTAAGGTGGCTCTGAATCCGCCCCACAGAATTTTTTTCAACTTTGCAGAAAGTTTCATTCTGGCATGCTGATTACATTTCAGAAATTAAAAATGGGGATCACCGAGTTCGTTTTTGAGGTATGAGCAACTAAAGCCATAATAATTGGGGTGTTTTTGCAGGGCTTTCCTGTTGCCACGATAACTTTAAGTCACAAAAATGACCAAATCTTTTTCAGGAATAATTGGTGTTTAATATGGTACCCTAACGTTGCTGTTAAGTGGTAATTTGTGGTAGTGTCCATTCTTCTAATCAGAATGTTTCTTTCAGGCGGTGAAATTGGTTTGAACCACCTTAAAGGGAAAGTATGGTCTAGAAATAGTTTCTCTGAATTGAAAGTTCTTTACCGGTAGTGTCATACTTGACCACTCATTTGGACTAAATGTGTTAAAATAGCCACCAATAACGCTTCAAAAATGGGCAGATTTAAATTGAAATGCGTCATCTTTGGTTTTGTGTATGCAAACGAGGCTATGACGTAGCAATAGTCAAGGATTTCTCCAGATGACTAAATGTAGTTGATGAAAAGAAGAAAACACAGGCGAGGAGAGCAATGCTAAATGTAGATTTGAATCTAAATCCAGAGGCTAAACTGTATTGATATTGGCTCCGCCTCTGAACAGAGTTATTTCCCTGTGGTTTCCTGACACGACTGTTTCTCTCAAATGCTAATAATTATTACAATTTCACTGGCTTCAGTAAGTCCAGCCTCAAAATATTCGAAGCACAGTATCCTACGAGAACAAAATTTATTTTTATGCTAATTCCTTGAAAGCCTGAGTCAATGCAGGCCCCAGGGGAATAAAAAAATTTGCTGTTGACAAACTGTTGGAACAAATTTTATTTGCATAATTAAAATTAATTCCTTGACGGCTTGATAAAGACAGTTACGATTGCGAACAGCCTACTACGTACAAGTGCTATTAACTAATAGAAGCGGCATGAATGCGCAAAAGCTTGTTTACTACGGCTTTCATACTCGCATCTTTTAACGCTTTCGCTCCGCGAATGTGATTTTGAAGTTTGTCAACACGAAGGAGGTGTGACTGTGATTTGACCTTACTGAGATAATGCAGCCATGTCGGGACCCAGGGGAATAAAGAAATTTTGCGGTTGACAAAACTACGGTCTGCCACCCCGGTAAGGCTGAGTTTGTTACTTTAAGTACCAACTGAATTCTTCGACGAAAATGGGCGGGGCAGGAACAAAAAGTGGGTGTGGCGACGATATAAAAATTTGAGCCCATTCCACAGTTCGGTGATTTTCGTAGTATCAAGTCTAGGCATGTCTAGTTTCATCCCCATCAAAAGCGTACACCCCAACAGTGGTAATTGTTGATGTGAAAAATCCTTGCTACATGTATTGAGCAACATCGGAAAGTTGTGTTGGATTATTCTAAATTAAACGCTTCCCCATGTGAAAGCAAACAATTTCGTTTGCTGAAGCATCGAAGATGGCTGTCGCTGAAGGAAGAAAGTGAAAAATGTATGCTTGTCGAATATTTCTTTGTCGCATGTTCCAAGGTTTTTGTTAAATGTTTACATTAATTTTGCTCTGGCTGATTTTTGCGGCCTAGTTTGATCAACTAGAAAATCTATAAGTATTTAGTGACTTGAGTTTCTGTCGCACTTATGGCCTACATGACCTACTACCTATTGAACCACAAGACCGTTTACCATAGTTCATCTTACATTTGAAGTTCTCGAAGCAGAAAGGTCACACAACATTGAGAAAGTTTGTTGACTATTGCTATGTCCTAACACGTCATATTTAAGGTGGCGCTCTCCAAGTCACGAAAGAGGCAACTTCAAAGTGCTCTTGTCGCATTTTAACAGGGAGCTGGACAAAACGGCAATTGTTTTCGGATTCCTGGGGAAGAGCTTTCGTAATTTAGAGAAATTTTTCTAGGCTGTACTTTCCCTTTAAGTTACAGTACTTTGTATCAGTATGGTACATGTACATGTACTTACTGTCAGTTGTGTTATATAATATTATTTTACTGTACATGTACACAAGTAATTATTTTTATTTTGAGATGGTGCACTCTGTTGAAATTATGCAGTTGGAGATTGAGTTACAGTAACGGTTAACTTTGTTTCTGATGTGAACTCTACATATATAGATCCATGATAGAATCAAACAAACGAACTTGCTTGTTACCACTGTCGAGCATTCCTTGTGGAATATTTTCATCCATTGTGAACAAAGGGACAAAGCTGATCGAAAACAATGTGGCCCATTCAAACCCATTTCATACAGGCTGAGTGGCAGCAGTGAAGAAAACTGAACAAGGGGTTAAAGTCCATAAAGAGCCATGTTGTTGAAAGGCACTAGAAAATGATCGCTTATACTGTATATTAATTTTAAGGAGTATTCTGCTCTCCAAGCGCATCATTCTGATCTTCAGATGTCCAATATTCACTAATTATAATGTGTGAGAACTTTGATTTCAGCTTGATAACCTATTTCATCAAGCATTTCAAGGGAATGATGTGGAACTAAAGAGGATGGAAAATGTTAAATCATCTGCAAAAAATCTTATGCAATGGTTCCTTGTCAAGTAAGCTGAATTGTCAGGGATTTGAACACAGTTTGAGTTTATTTGTGGTTATTCTTCTTCTTAGTACTGGGAAGCTCTGCTTTAGTTAAGCCAGGAAGTTTAATAATCTAAGATGGAGTTCTAAAGGAGAGTGAGTCAATAGCAAATTTATATGATAAACTCAAGTGTGATGAAAAATACACTGTACATCAGGGACGTGCAATTCATCTCCAAAACAAAGGAAGAAAATAAATGGGCCGGGGGTAATGCAGGCGCCTACTGTATGTACATTTTTTGTCACTCTGTGATGTTCTCTCGATAATAGTTGTTGGAAAACGTTTGAGCAAGTACAATGTAACATCCAACATTAAATGCCAAACAATTTCACTAAAAATCTTCCAATGTTGGAGCAACCCATGCTTTTCCACATTGAATCAAGTCATTTACCAATAATAAGTTGCACCTCTCAGCATTATTAATGAGTTAAGCCTTGCTGCTCCCTGTAATGCATAAAGCTCATCCATCGAAGTCCAGATTTGGGTCAATTACATTGTAACACATTTGGAAACTTAGTCACACTGTGCTGGTGATTTTCTTGGCCTTCTTGGCATCCCTTTTTGTGTAATGGCTATGTATTATGTAAATGTTAATTAATAATTGAAGTTTGATTTTAATGCAAGCAAGGTACATGTGTACATTACATGTTTCTACCCACCATACACTGTATTTTAATAATGCATAGACCATTGACCTTTGGAATTTCCTTCTTTTGAAAAGGACTTTCATCATTGAAAGGCAACCTCCACAAGTGTTAAAGAAAGAAACAAAGTTTGGGGTTGTTATTCGGTTAGTAAACCAGTTTTAGTACACGTATAGTGATTTATAAAATGACGTCAAATTCAAATTATGGTAGTGTATTAAATAAAATCACAATGCATGTAGAAATGATGCTTTAGTAAGTGTGTAGTTTTTTTTTAACTTATTGAAAACGTAGGATAGTGAAAGTACATTGTAGGTATTCTGTGTACTTAGAACGAGTGACTCTTAGCTTGCAGTGCATCTACAGTACTCATTTGTAACCTCCATCATAATTTTCAACAGGCACCTACTGGGGGACAAGCTCAATATCCAGATACACCCTCCTGAAGTCAGTTGCTATCTTATCTCGTAAGTGAAACAGTTTTCAACGGTTTTAGTATTTGCGAGAGCGTTCGCACAGGTCGTTTACCATTGTTAAAAGTGTGTTGAATCACATTTAAACCTATTTAAACTTCATTGAACATCGTTTCAACGTTTGAACGGCTGCAGCTGCTCCTCGTCATTGCTTTCGCCTCCAACATCAATTTTACCAAACATCCGACAAGGCTGTTGCCTAACAGGAGCCCGGTAGCCTGGGGCTCCCAAAGAATAGCTCTGGGCGCCTTAATTTTTCACAGCAACACCTTTCACTTCATTTGTTGGGCTCCTAAGTTCTCAGCGTTTAGCTCTGAGGGCCCCTTTAAAATTTTCTTAGGCAGCAGCCTTGCATCCTTTCAACTTTTGTTGAACGAATGTTGGGCAAGTGTTGAAACCAATTCGATAGGCCTTGCTGCTTGCTGCAATGCAAACAAATGCGATGTTCGTTTTATGAGAAGTATTGTTCTTTAACGTTGTTTAATTTTATTTAGGGAAAAACAAGCCCAATCCCTTCACAGTGGAGGTCGAAACAAAAGGTAGGAACGTGACTTGTTTTTGTCCAAGAATTCCAATATAACGGTAATTTTTCCGTCTCGGTCATTGTCTCCGCAAGTACCATTTCTCAATTGTAATTCATGATTGCTTCAAACTGCAACGTTCAAGTTGAATCAGTCACCCAGCGTCAGATTTTCCAAAATCTTTGCGGTACGCCGCCTGCAGCACTTTTGGCGCGAAGCTGTGGGCGGTGTAATTCGTGTATGGGCAGATCGTTGTTTAGGTCGTCAGTTCATGATCTGCTCAACGGCGGTTGGAAACCACACTAAAAATAGTATTTAAAGAATTAGCAAAATCTCCAATGAAGCCCCCAAAACGCTTCCGCAGGACAACAAGAATTGCACCATTTTCTCAGGACACGTCAGTGTTTTCTTGTGCTTTCCCTCATGGTCTTTAAATCGAATTTCTACACTGTTTCTTGCCTTGAAAACTACCAGAAAAACGTAATTTTTGCTTTTTGATACCACTTCACTTCAATATTATCTTAGTTAGAACTTTTCCGTATTCTTAAGGACGTTCGCGCGAAAATTTTCTGACCTTGATTTTTTTCTGCAAATTTTACCATGGAAAGATGATGAGTTAGTGATGTCAGAAATGTAAAAGAAATGGGGGGTCACCGACTTCGTTTTGGAGAAAACTTGCCCGGAAGAACACCCTAAATCTGAAAAAATCCGACTTCTTTAGCGAATAAGGGCACAGTCTCTGTGAGCCCAAAAATATTGCAATTACATCTTTGAAGATAATTGTTCTCTACCAAACAAGTGAATTGAGTTAACTGTTGAGGTTCCTTAAAGAACAAGTACGCATTTAGCGACCATAGTTTCATGCGCCTTGCAGCCGCAAGATGGCAGGATTCCATGTCCCGAGGACAGAAATCTTGACATTTTGTTAACTTCCCACATTGATTTTTTGTTTATTTTTGGATAATGTGGAGATAATTGTAAATAAAAACTGTTTCTGAAAAGAAAAGTAGGGGTCACCGTAGCTCCAAGATCGTCAAATCCAAGCAAAGCTATAGCAATGGCCATCTGCCCTATCATTGTTCATTTTAGTACTTAGCGCGTGCGCTCGATGCATGACGTAGCATGTGAATTTATTTGCGTGCGCTGTAAGGATGGGCAGTAGCAATGGGCACGAACGTTTTTAAGGAAGGTGCCTACTATTGTTATTGCGCATACGCTCTGCGCATGTCGATATACTGGGATTTCATATGAGTGTTGCTTATTAATACAGGGATATTTTTGCGCGGTCCAAAACTATGCGGAGAAAGCAGAACTTAGCAAATGATCCTAATATCCAAAAAGAAAATATGGGGTAACCACGCATTTTTCAGAGATAATAAGGCTTCAATTTGGAAAAAGAACGCCATACATTGCTTTGTATTTTAAAGCTTTTTGCAAATATTGTTGATTTATTATCTTAGAAAAATGCGTGGTTACCCCCAGTTTCCTTTTTGGATTTCAATAGCACTTGTTAAGATCTGCTTTTCCCGCATACTCAGTAAACCGCGCAAAATACCTTTGAGTTAGTAGGCACCGTCCTTAAGCGAAGATCTCTGCAGTGAATGAAACAAGTTGAGAAGTTGTCAAAAAGCTTAAAGTACAGCCTCGAGCTGGACTGTTTGTTGCGTTGACTGGCATTTAGTTCTTGCGCCACCTGGACGGTGAAACTGGAATAAACGAATAAGTATTCACTGAAGTGGAGGCAAATAGTGGTACGATAATGATTCACCGCCACTGACGCTAATAGGAATGAATAGTGCACAACACACAAGGTGACTGAATACCCAAAGGATCAAAATACCACCCTTCTTCTGACAATATATCGTCAAAGTGTCATGTAGATTCTGTTCGGCTTCTTGCCGGTGGATAGTTCTCGCCTTTCTCCTGAACGTTAACCAATCAGACTGCATAAAGTGTAATTAATTTTGTACTTTATGCAGAAGCATAATTATTTCCATGTACACTATTTTGCCTTCTGGGGAATTCTGGGGTTAGAAACGGGAGCTCTGCTTTTAGGCTTGGCTAAATCTATATTATATTATTGATCTGTGTCGTGTATACTAATTAAGCAATAGAGTTCCTCTGTTGCTTTTATAGAATATTTCTCAAAGAGAATTCGACAAATGAAGGAAAATGCTGGTCTTTTTTACTTCTTGATTGAAACATATTTTCTTGATACACGCTCTTATTTCCTACCAGCCAATCACAGCCGTGTTCCATACTCTCATCTAAACACAGCTATTGACCAATGAAAGTGCGCGTACTATCCTAATTAGGGAGTTTAAGATCTACGACGCCGACGTTAACGAAAACGTCACCTCAAAATATAACGTTGCACTATCGTAGGTTTCTCGCGGTTTGACCATCTCGTTCGCGTCTTACAGTGGCCGAAGTATCCTAAAAATAAATCGGTAAGAGCGGTTTCAGAGCAAAAATAGAGAACGAAAGATTCACATTTGAACGCTCACGTTGTCGTCAAAACCTCAAATTTGGTGATTTCACGTCGTTGTTGTGCAGAGAACCGCACGTTTATGTGCTAAAATGCGTGCCGCACGTGCAGTACGATTATTTTTCCTCTTTTAACCAATGATATTGTTGTTTCGTGGCGTTCTTGTTGACCACCGCGTCGTAGATCTTAAAGTTCCTAATTATTTTGTAATGTAAAATGTTCGAAGTACTCATCACATTCCAATCATTTACAGGGTTTAAAACGTTTTCTCAGATTTTCGGTTAACTAGAAATAGTAAAAAAACAGTGTAATTTTAAGACATTTGTTTTTTTTATTTTCACGATGTAGCGGCGTGCCATCAAATTCCAACCCTGTTCTGAACAGTAAAAAGGTAAGTACTTTAGCTCTTTTTTGGCTCTTATATCTTCGTCTTCTTTTGATTATTTTCTCTTGTTTTTGTTTTCAGACACTGGAGTTCAATCAAGTGACACGTAAACTCGTTGCCGAGTTTAAGAACTTGGTAAGAAAAAGTACATGTATAGAATTAATTGACGGAGAGTGCTTGCTTATATGTTGATGTGCATACCAATGACAAACAAACCACTTCGCCTTTTACGAGTAACATTCCAGACTGTATTGGACTGCAAATATTTGTGACCACTTTACAGCTGTGGTATCTGTGCTGATCGTTTTGCCCGGGTGATCTAATTTGGTCACAGCGCGATGGTGTCAGCATTTTTTCGGTTTTTTGACGTGTGTTGATTTTATACCGTACTTGTCTAAATTCCCGGCCAAAAACACTATGTTCAACTTTGATTGAAGATAACAATGCAAAACGCAATATATTTATTTATATATTTTATCTCGAAATCGATCGCTTCAGAAAATTTCAGGAAAATAATTAAAATGCCTTGTAGCTTAAACCTCTAGAATAGGACCACCTGTTTTGCTTTGACAACCAAATAATATAGAAAAAAATAGCAATCAAGAAAAGAAAACTTTTTCGGATTAAAAAGTACATTTCATTCCCGTAGCATGAATACTGACGAAATAACAACGTTTTAAAGTGACCCAAGTTTTCAGCCTTGATTTTAAAAAAGACACCTGTTTATTTTTATTTACAAGGAATTTTCCTATTTGATGGTCCGCCATTACTAACTTTAAAATCTCGAGAGAGCTGGATCGAGGAGAAAATGGCGTCAAAGATTCAATTGTTTAAGAATGCAATGCTTGTGTACGTGGCTGAATTAATATGCAGTACAGGAGTTTCGGGCTTTCAGACTTTTAATCTCGTGTTTTGCGTATATAACAAGCTTCGTTTACGCACTGCAATTTTAAGCGAGTGAGTACATGACATCACTTTTCCCAGATCCAAGCCTCTGAGGTCCAATGGGTCAGTTTGGAACGAGAGTAATGGCGGACCGTGAAATCCAAAACTTATACTCAAAGTAAACAACCTTTTGGATAAAAATCAAATCTCAAAGCTTTGCCAGTCAAGTGTTACGCAATCACACTAAATCTGAAGAAAAAAAAGGAAGCGATCTTGTTATCATGGTAGCACTTTAAAAGACTGACACCTTCAACCTATGGCGATACCTTAAAACGATGCTCAAGGTAGATAAACGGCTCTGTTGTCAAAAAGAACTGTTATATACTGCTCCATCGGCAGGTTTGGTCCAATATATCCGGCGCAGGATAGAAGGGAGCGGTTTCTTCTGACGTCCCTAATGTCTGTTTTTATTGCTATTCAGTCCCTCACGAAAGCCACAAGACAAGGGGGCAAAAACAAAGAGGCGGTGACGGAGGAGAAATCCGCACTGTATTTCACATCGCAGATCACCCTGGGAAAGGAACAGTTCAACATCTTTGTAAGAATAACTTTGTTCTTGGCTTAAACGTACGACAGTTGCATTTGTATTTTAATTTTAAGAACGAACTGAGTTGTCCAACACCAAAACCAAATTAACCAGTATATGGTCAACCTCGAGAGAGAAGGTCGTCATCGAATGGGCTCTTATCGGACTCTGATGCAGGAAGAGGCATTGGTGCAAGTTTCACTGAATAGCTTTAGGGTGTAGCGATGTTTCCTAGTTCGATCATACACGTAAAAATGCAAACTTTAAATCTTCTTTCACACTAAGCTCAGAAAAAGACAGGTGGTTTAACTGAGGAACAGTTTTATCATACGAGTTTATTGTAGCTTTACTTAGGAGTCTCCTATAGCTCAGTGACAGAGCATTCGAATTTGTAATCGGAAGGTTGTCGGCTCGATTCCTGCAAAGAAGCACTCGGATTTTTTCGGAGTCGCCACTGAAAAAAATACAATCTCTCCATTTTATCTATGTGGGCTAAGCATTTCCATCTGAGCCATTTATTTCAGCCTTACCATACTTCTACAAGAACAGTGCCAAGTAAACCAAAAGTACGTCTTCTGTACTTAAAACAAAATATTTCGCTAGTGTATATTGAAGGTGTTGTTTCTGTTTCAGGAAATGTCGGTGCCAGTAGTTGTAACAGTTCATGGTAACCAGCAGTGTGATGCGGAAGCCACCGTTTTTTGGGAAAACGCGTTTTCTGAAAAGGTGAGTGAAATTGACCAGCGGAATTGAAAATGCATTATGGTAAAAATCTACGCAAAATTTGGCGGAATTTGCCGTATCGGAAACGGTCTTTGCCTTCTCTAGCAATTTGTTACTCCTCGGAAAAGATTTAAAGAACCCTTTTAATTGTAACTGGGAAAACTATGAAAACGCAGGTTATGTCCCTAAAACACGGCCAAGAAAATCTTTAGTACGCGGTTGATAAAATTCTTTTAGCTTCGTAAAGATTTATTTTCCCCTTTTTAAAACTGCTCTAAACTTCCTTCGGTGGGGAAGGACATGTAGGCCGAAGCTCAAATACGATCCTATTGGTATCAAGGCCCTTTAAACGTTTAGAAATCGGTGTTTTATTACACGTTATTTGAAAACGGTGGGGACTCAAGAACTCGTTTACAGAAGAAAGGGCCATAAGTGTTTAGTTAGCGTCATTTTCGTCGTTTGCAGTTTGTCTGCAGCATTTTTTTCTTTTACTGTTGGAGTAAACTGTTTGAGTTTCTTTGAAACCTGCCAGATCCACTGGTCATGTTACTTAGTACTTTCTTGGAATTTCATATTCTTTTATTTTATTTTTTTTGCAGGAAAGGAAATTATTTGATGTTCCTGATCAGATTGAGTGGCCCCAATTTGCTGATGCACTAAACAAGCGATGGGTGCTAAGCAATGGTCGTGAACTGATCCCCGATTGTATCGCGTATTTGGGAAGTAAACTTTTCCCAGGTAGATCGTCCTGGCTTGTGTCTAGTTGTGTTCATTAATTTGTTTCCGAAGGTATCGTAGTTTTTTCGGAAATGAACTATATCATTGCTTCTCTGACGGAGAAGAATATCTGTTGCTTGTACTATTGCTTGCGTCGCTCGTAAAGACCAAACGAAACGACGAAAACGGCAAGGAGAACGCGCCACAAACACAGAAGTGAGCAAAAAGATCGGCTCTTCGCACTCTTGCAGATATTCTTTTTCTTTTCAGTTTAATTGTTGCTTGGACTAACCCGGTTGCAATATGGGCGGGTTAGAATAATCGCGAAATTATTGGGAAGGTACGGGATATTTTAGAGATCACGTTCTGTGGCTGTCATCGCAGCGTAGACAAAACCGGGTTAGGGTCATCAAAAACGCAGTAGACGAAATCGTACCCAATTCAAATCTCCCGGAGTTAAGATTCTTTGTGTAATGTACTTGCGTTATAAGGTAGCATTCACATGTATATACTGTAATATGGGAATACCTGCAAGAAAGCGTTTTATTCCCAAAGGGTTTGAATTGCGTACTACGTAACGATTAAACCCGTAGCCCGCAAGGGCTACGGGTCAATAGCCCATGAGGGCGAAGGGTCTAATTGTTTTAGTATCACCCAACTAGTCGGACAGAAAAGGCAATAATAAAGCTAGCAAATGCAAGTTGAAAAAATATTTATTTGGGAATAAAACGAAAGAAAGCTTCACGCTTTTCGCTACTCGAGGACTATTACTGACTATTACTAATAGTCCTGTAGTAGCGTAGCCAATCAAAATGCAGGATTTGCATTAGTTCACTAGTTGGGTGATACTAATTTGAGTTAGCCGATTTGGTCTGTAAATGTAAAAGTGAATGTTTTGTTTGTAGTGGAAGTGCACTCAGCTATCAAGCTAGTTCACAGGTATCCCCTTAAAGTAATCTGAAAGAAACAATTCAAACTATAGCTAAACAGAAACATGATTACGAACCCCAACTGGCAGGAGGCAATCAGTTGGCAACCAGAAGCAAGTCCAAATCAGAGGTTAGAACCTGTCCTAAGTTAGAATACTTCACTGCAAAAAAGAAAAATGTGAAGAAGTGAAGTCGATGTAAAATTAACTTTTTAAATTTACTATTTGAAGGGAAGCTCGAGGGAGGAATGGAAAGTGCCTTGGTTACTAGACAGATGTTGAATAGGGTGAGTTAGTACTGTGGACCTAACTGAGATAGAACTTAAGGTGTTCTGCATTTGTTCTCATATTTTCCTATGGAGACTTCAACTCGGACATTCTTTTAGCTAGGTGCACAATTTTTACTCCCTCGCGCGACGGGCTAAAAGAAAGCCTTTCATGTTGGTAGCTAGTATGTACTGTGTGGGTTCACGGTTTTGGAATCTCAGTTTGAACTAGAGACTCTATATTCGTCACAAGACAATTCCGCACTGTTCTGATGTAGGTGTACTTAACAATTTTTGCAGGAAAATCGGTACTCGCAAATTCGATAGAGCTCGCGGCAGTAGCAATGAAGTTGTTTTTAGCAGCGAAGCGAAGTTTGAGCCACCGTAAAAGTTTCAGAGGGGCACATGTACCTTTTTCGTTGTGTTAAATGCAATTGAGTAACAGAGGGCCAGGTTTTCAGCTCTGCTCATCTTGTTTGTTTAACGTAAAGGATCAAAACACAAAGAGATCATTTTCTTGTCATTGAACTAGTAGACTCCTAGATAGGTGCACGGAAGGCGTATTTGATTGTACTTTTACGATCAGTTTTCCAGTATCTGAAAAAAAAATTAGAACTACTAGTAAGAAGTGTCAAATCCTGGAAGAAAACAATACGTCGCTTACTTCACATTGGGGAATTCGAAACTGGACCGTATTAAGGACATAACGAAGAAAGCTTTCGGCCCTGGTTTGGGTCCGTTGAGCTTTGAGATTAATAGCATATTTTCTGAATTACCTGTGACCGCTTCGTCAAACGTAGTAACCTCTTTTTCGAAATTATCGGTAACCATTTTGTGTGTAAGAATTGATGGTTTTGGTATCTTGCTTCAGGACCGAGTACAATATTGATTGATCTTATTATATTAGGATCACATGAGCGGTCGGTCATTTTCTTTTTGGAAGTGGTTTTATGGAGCAATGGACGTAGTTTCCAGACGACTCGTGGACGAATGGAGAGATGGGTACGTAATTAAATGATTGTCTATCTACATGTGGAATTAGTTTGACTCTTGAAACTTTCGGAATACGCCGATTGTGAAATGAATATAGTGGCCCCTACAGAAAAGTAGCTTTCCGGTGGTTACCTTTTTCTGTGGGCCAATCTAGCTTTCATTTCCTTTGTTGAATCGAGTTAGGTTTATGCCTTTACGTTGGCACAGTTGCTCGATTAAAAACTCAAATCTATTTGTCATGGATATGACTTGACGTCTCCGCCAAAAAAATGAAAAACCTGTTCATAAACTTTATGGGACGTCAAAAAGCCATCCATCATTAATTCGCAAAGCAAACGTGTCTTGGCAAGCCCTCAACTCCCAAATCATTTACGGAACCAAAACAATTGTAGTTCCTTACTTCTGGTTTCCTTAGTGAATACGCCCTTCTATAGATCTCTCCTGTCGACAAGTGCCGGAAATGGAGCGAAAAGGTCTGAACAGGCTCTGATGTACATTACTATATGTGAAGTCAACGTTTTGTAACTGGAAAAAAATAATTTTCGTTTACACTTGCAGACACGTAGCTGGATTTGTAAGTAAGCTCGCTGCACATAATCTTTTGAGAAGTTGCCCTCCCGGAACATTCATGCTGCGATTCAGTGACAGTGAGTTGGGAGGAGTCAGTGTGGCTTATGTCAATCGCATGGATAATGGTAAGTCGTAGAAATGAACGGAGAAAGATTGCCACTAATGTGGCCGGGGTTCAATTCCCAAACTCGGCGTCACATGTGGGTTGAGTTTGTTGGTTCTCTGCTCTGTTCCGAGAGGTTTTCTCCGGGTACTCCGGTTTTTCCCTCCCCTCAAAAACCAGCCCACGATTTTATTTGATTTCTGTACAGCGGTGTCCCCAATTAATGACCCAGTGCTAAATGCACCTGACACTTGCAATAATAATGATCACTAGATTGGAAATTTAAGGTCAACTTTTAAAATGTCAAATTAAGCCAAAATAAGCCTTGTTTTACAATCCTTTTTTTCCTAAAATCTGTTGCCCGCCCCACTTTTCGTGTCAAGTGGGAGGATGGAATTCCTGATGTGATGGGATGTTTTTGGCGAACATAGGTGCATCAACTCACCCGTACATTGCACTTCTGTAAGGTCAAGGTATATATAACCCATATAGGCGATATAGGGGAAAATATTGTTTGCGAGCTTCCCTTATTATTAAAAGCGTATAATAATTATTTGAATCAGCCAAGAAATCAGCTCTGATTATCAAGTGCGTTGCGTATATCACGTATCTCTGAAAGTTATGTTACATAAGGCTAATACTTCATGCACTAGTGCTTTTGCTTCCGGATGATTATTGAATTGAAAAAAACTTGAAAGGAAATTTAGTTTTTCAAACTTTTGAAGTCAAATTTTTTTCGTTGCACGTTGTCTTCTGTATGGAAATTCGTATGTCGATATGTCGATTAATTTAAATGTAAACAATGACGTCAGCAGAAACTCCTTTACATACTTCCATATTTTTAGGTCAGTGTGAAGCGGTTGATGTGGAACCTTGGACAAACACGCATTTGCAGATGCGAAAGTTTTCTGACCGACTCAAGGACCTGGAAGAGCTGGTTTTCCTTTACCCAAATATTGACAAACGTGCTGCCTTTGGTCCATACTACACTAATGATGGCAAGTTATCCAACATCTCACCACGTAGATTTATTAGAGATATCGTCTGGATCGATGAGATGAAAATAAGGTCCTCATTTTCTCATCTGTCGGGATATTTTATTCATTTTAACAATTGTTGTACCCTATAACAAATTCGTGATCCCGAGAAAGGTACGAAGACTTAGCTTTTCGGTAGCGGTTTTATTTTTGGCAAAAATAAATAGAAAAGTATTCATCCCGGGATGTACCTTTTAAGCATATTGATTACCTTGGTGTAGTTATGATTGCTTCATTGTAATTAACTTAAATTCAGTCTTTTTTTTTGTGTAGAAAACGTGTCAGCTGAAGGGCGTGCAGGATATCAACCTACTGTACTTGCCACCAGGCTAGCAGGGTATGCAGAGCTTTTATTTTTGGGAGGAGGAGGCTGTGTGGCCCAGTGGGGAGGGAGCTTATCTTAAAATCCGGACATCCGGGTTCAGTATCCGTTCTGACCACTCCCCAAATATTTGTTCCTGGTAATCCTGGGGCAATTTTCCGGCTGCACTTGTAAATAGCCAACTAGTTTATTTACCCTGATAAGCTCCATAGTGGTCAATTAAAGTGTGTTTGTATAGGTAGAGGCGCTTGGACTGGGTGCCTAGTGAACTGGATTCTCGATGAAAGTTTGAGATTTGTTCTACTTATTGGTCAGAGCTTGAATATCAGTTAATTACCAGCCCCCAGGGTGAACGTCGTTGTCAGATGAGTACGAATGGTTACTTTCAAGAGACCAATGTAAGACTGTTTGCCCGGGTACAGTGGATGCGCGCGTACTTTAAAAAGACAGATGAATATTCTAGTCAAGATTCTGCATTTTCCTTCCATAAAAAGATGCACCTGATTAAACACTCTCTAGTTTTACAAGTAACCTTAAGAACAGAAACAAGACACAAATTACAACCAAATCATTTAATCATTAGCCTTAAAATATTGCATTGACACGCAAGTGCTTTGAAGTAAGCTGCTGTGCACTGGCATTATTGGCATGACTTTACTCAGTTGGCATTTGTTGTTTTTCAGTAATCTGGGTGGAAGAAGCCCAATGCACCATGGATCACAGGACCCAACCATGGTAAGTGTCTCAATATATTGTTCCATTTAGTTTTATGACCTGTACAATGTATGTCAGTCGTTTGCAACCAATCTGTTGAGACGTTGGTGACAATGATACAAATGCTGGTGCTGATGAGAGATCTTTTGTTTCCGTCCAGCAACATGACAGTCATGACCTAACGTGAAAACCACCTCCAGGTTACAACTTTAGCATTTAGTCAATTGCTATCACTAACGTTCGAGAAGCCACGGCAAACTTTAAGCGTATGATGAAGTCATAACTTCAAAATGGAAATGCTCGCCAATTGAATACACTGCCTTGCTTTCTGTAGAGGTGTCTCCTAAACAGTTTTTGCATGCAGGTTTCCTGCTTACATTTGTGATTCACGGCCAAAATTCGAGTTTTTGCTTAAAAGAGAGAAATACGTCTTGCCTGGTTACATTGTGTTGAAAACTGGTTTCCAAGAACAAACGACGACCTCAGTGCTTTACTACCCATAAAGTTTTTGCGAAAAGCGGGGGGTCGTTGACCATCATCTCACCCCTTATCTTCGAAGGGAGCCTTTCCAAAACAATGATAAAGAATACCACTGTGAATTAGACACGCTGAAGGGAGCCATAAACATACCTAAGCATGAGCGTTGGCGTTGTTTGTATGTTTGAAAAAGTTGTAATTTGGTCTGAGTAGAGTTCATCCCTTCCTTTGCTAATTGCATTACCATGCCACTAAAAAGTTTGCAACTATTAATTTATTCGAGTTAAGTGAAAGCTCATGTCTTGCTTGCCTAATTCTCGTAGTAATCTGTTTTTCCGTTGCCTAGGAAACTCTGTCATCAAGTTCGTTTCAACTAAGCGGTTTTCCAGATACATCATTAGGCTTATACCCAGGTTCCCCAGCTTCCCCAGCCTCGCCCCAGTCTGTCGCCTCTACCGTTCTGGATACCGAGCTTGGTTTGGCAAATCAGGAAATAGTCGGGGACTTTAGCCAGCTTGCATCTGAAATCGCTTTGAGTAACGTCTTTCTCAGCGGTCTTCACCAAGGAGCCGAAGGAGTGTCCCCAGGATCTGTGAGCTATTTGTCAGCCATGGCGGCAGCCCTCGGAGACGATCCATCCTTCGCTGAGTTTTTACTATCCGATGACTTGAATGCCGCGCAGCCGTAATAGAGGCTAGTTGTGAACCTTGGAGACAGTCGAAGAAACGAGCAGGCATTGACAAATTAAAAACAAAATGGAGGGACCTCGAAAAGAATTGTTCAGAGAAAATGAGTTAATTTAAGGAGTAAGGCACCATAGGTGGGATGATCCTGCCAAATTTGGAAACAAACTTATTAAACAGGTCGATTCATTTCAAAGTAATAGTGGTCAATGCTTTGCTCGTTTCATCGACTGGAGTTAAAAGGTTTTAACAGATCCAATTAAGCAGTAGCTTTCTTTTCACCTTGGTCCATTTTATTTCAAGGCATTGAAAATGGATTTCTTCACGTAAACGCGTTTAAAATAACAAGATGAGGAAGGATTGTGCCAGAAGCACTCAGGCTTTCCCAACGTGAACAGTTGTTTGTACCGAGTGTTTCTGGTGAATTGTTATCGGCTATATCTGACTGAGAATCCGGCGTCGTTAGTATTGTACTGCTTATTTTGGATGCGATTCTCATGCTTGCTTTTCACTGGATAAACAATGTGTTTGTATAACAACAATCATTACCACAGGCAGCCCAATAGTAGTGTTTGAGTTGCAAGTTAGAAAATATTCCGTGAATGATGCATGTCAATCTAACCGGTTGAAACCCAAGGACTAGCAGCGGAAATAAGAATATTCTTGAAAACTAAAGCCTTCCTACCTTTACTCCACTGACCACATGTCGCTTTCTGGCGGTTTACGTGCAATATCAGCGATTTTTCGTCTCCCGAGGGACACTGGAGTGAAGGCAGGATTGCTTTAGTGCTCAAGAATATTCTTATTCCGCCGCCTGGGTTTTAATCGTTGCATCATTAACCGAACATTTTAATGGCTTGAAACTTACACACTATGATTGGGCTACCTGTGACATAAACGAACCTGTCAAGGAACAGTGTCGGTTGATTGTTTTGGTTTTTTTTTCCGTTAGTGAACACCTTAAACGACGTGATGGACAAAATTATTTATTGTTGCCTACAAAAACCGCGTTTGTTCAAGAAAATTATTGAGTTCGTAATTTTTATTTTCTCGCGGATTATCAGAAAGAAAGAAAGAAAGAGAAATGAAATTTATAACTGGTTGAAAAAAATCAGTTCAGTAATGTTGTAAATAATGAACTCACCGATCCTACTAGCACAAGTAAAGAGTACGTTATCCATAGTACGTCTTCAGGATTGAAGGAACCTCTGATCTCCAAGGTTTCACAGCTTCCGCTAGGCACGCATTAGTTGACTGTTTAATTTTACGATTTTCTTAGCTTATTTAAGCCAGACAGGCATAGCATGGACATTAATTTATTGCTCGTTAAAATTATTGTGTTGGCTTTGCTTAATTGACTTGATTTCTTTTAGCATTCGAGGCTTATTTTCACATTTTAGTTATCTTAGACCTATTCTTTTAGTAACTAAGGTATATTGACATATTTTACTTATCATAAGTAAGATGCAGAAGTTTGCTTCATTTTTTACATAAATTTGTTTGTCAAGCTACTTCGAATCAAAAGCAGTATTCAATTGAGTGTCACAGAACCAAAACTAAAGTTGTTACGCTGACCAATCGCGACGGGCGCGAACAGTGCGATGAACCAATCAGAATTCTGAGAAATAGAGCTCCGGCTACTTGTTCATGCATTCTCTATTTTCGAATTCCCTATAATACACTTTGTTTGACCCCCCCCAAATTTTGCATAAACTATTGTTTTCAAATGCTCTTGGGGACGCTGCATATTCCCAAGAGCATTTGAAAACAATGGTTTATGCAAAATGTGGGGGGCAAACAAAGTGTATTATGGGGAATTCGAAAATAGAGAATTGCTAGAAACCATTTGTTTGTTCAATATTGTTGAAACGTGTAGCAGGCATGTTCTATTCAACCTTTTTTTTTTTATCTTAGAAGATTGTTTTGGA
>NC_090883.1:16715872-16735872 GCF_036669925.1 Montipora capricornis
CCAGAAAAGCTGTAAACCATGACTTCTGAGAAGCAGTGAATTGCTGTAATGGTGCTGAACAAGAACTGAGAACCTCCTATATCCTGTAAATGCCAAAATAGAAATGTTTGTATAAAACCTAAAGCGAGCCCACAGAACAGGATCGTCAGGATAAAGAATAAGTACTGACAGCTTATAAGCGTCTCTAGTCCATGCCATATATTATTGTCTTGAGATTTTTTATCATCAAATTCAAAAAAGGCACCGATTAAGAAGGCCACTCCCATCAAACAGGCAAAAGCGTAAAAACATGGCAGATAGTCCACGTTCAATGGATCGTTACAACTGTTGAGTTCTTCTATCGTAGAAAGGCTTGAACCGACAATAAACGCAGCAAGTCCCCAACCAAATGCACCCCATAATCGCTGCTTGCCATAGGCTTCAGGTTTGTCTAGGCAAGTAAATAATATAAAATTAAACTCTATTATTACAGTATTATACTGTGGTGTCTATTGTAGTGCATTTTAGTCAACTGGCGTATAATGCTATGATTTTGAATCTTAATTAGGAAATTCAAGTAAAATAATTCTTTTCACAAATGAGGGTTAAGCAGGGGCGGATCTAGCATTTTTTGAAAGTGGGGGCCGAACAAGAATACTAATCAGCGCGCCTCAGTAGCGCGTTCGGCGCTACTTTCTAGGGGGGTCTGGGGGCATTCCCCCCCAGAAAATTTTGAAAATTTGGGTACTCTTGCATGCAATCTGGTGCAATCTGGAAAGTAAAATATCAGGATTCCATATTGAATAAAATTATAAGTTGTGGTTATAATGATGCATGGTTTATGACTCTTCGCTCCAAAGTCACAACAGCCTCGGAAGAAACGAATGAAGTGTCTGTATACCACAAGTGCGCAGGATGATGATCTTTACGTCTGCTTTCTTAGCCATTTTCTGAATCTTTTCATGCACTGAATGCGCAAACACTGTTTTTGCATCCTTGCGTATATCTGCCAGCTGATCTTTCACCACGTTAATATGCCTGTATGCCTCAATAACATCTAATGTCGAACCCTGTAACGAACGGCTAAGTCCTACCCTGAATCCAAAGAGATGCTTGGCAGTGTAAAAGGCAGCAATGAACACAGGGTTCATGATTTGATGGAACAGCACACAAGCACGTACGTGTCACAATGATATTCTATTTCTACCTAACCAAAATATATATAATTATATATATAGACATTAAGATTTTACGTTGTTACAGTCTCTGTAAAATAGGTTGACTGTAGACAAGGAATTCTCATCCAGTCTTCTTCGTCATTTCAAAAGGATAATATTAACGCCGGTAACGTTGAAAGCTTTTTCGCACAACTTTGGTCATACTATCAGCGAAAAATCATGCTTTAGCTAAAAAAGTCAAAAGCTCCAACAGACTGCTTACAAAATTATAAAATTATTGTATATTTTGACAAAAAAATAAATCTCCGACGAACTAAAATCCGCCCCTGTCAAGCTCTCAATTAGATTTACGGACTTCTTTGAAACAGTTATCATTTCAGGAGGTGTGTGACAACTGCAGACTGCCTACAAATACTGAGCGCCGATAAACAGTACTTAAATTAAGTCTTTAAAGCACAACCATTTCCAATAGCGCTGAGAAGCAGTATTCAAGTCTGAGCACCCATTTTAAAACAGTTAGCTTTTACTGCGAGTTAATTAACAATTATTTCATGAGCGCGCGTTGGATATGAGATGGTAAATAGCCAACGAGGCGCGTAGCGCCGAGTTGGCTATAACCAGTCTCATATCCAACAACCGCGAATGGAATAATTGTTTTTTTTAACTCCTTACAAAATACGAGCGAAAAAATCGAGAAAATGCGAGCGAAATCGAAGATACTTATGAAGATGCGATGTTGTGTAATACCTGGTGGTCAGACAGATGCAGGCTCATCACAAAAACAATTCTTACCTTTTCGAGTACTTCTCAACGACCGAATTGATTTTTTTTTTGTTTTATTCAGAGAGAAATTTCGCTTGCCGGCGAAAATAATTTTAGCTTAGCAACGCTTAGCGCAATCGTTTGCCATAGAAGGTCAAACTAAGGTATATGAGCTGATAATCGAGATTGAGTAAACCAATCAGAGCACGAGAAATGCATTATCCGAGGTTGAGATTTTAATAATTACGGTTAATCTGCGGTCGGCAAGTGTCAGACACTGCGTTCTAGGCAAGGGATTGGCACGCTTTCAAAGAAAGTTTGTAAAGAAGCTGCGGTGCTGTGTCAGTGTCAGAAAAGGGTTTATCAACTGAGTTGATATGGTAAATTGACCACTGTAAAGAAATTTGAACGCTGACATTTCGAGTGTTAGCCCTTCGTATTTCTGTCTTTCACAAGTAGGACTAAGTACTTTTCATAATGAAAAAACCAGTGATATTCTTTAATAATTCCCTCGGCAATATAACTTGTACAAATATTTGTCTCTCAGATTTTCAATTCATAAAGCAGTATACGACTGGAAAGTAACTACATTATCACGAAACGTAATAATGGTATTATTTGTACTGTTACGATATTAATAAATTACAATTTATCTTAAACGAAAATTACTCATTTTGCAAAAAGGCCTGTTTACAAGTTGAATGTAAAGAAAATTTCTTTGAAATAATGGAAAGTAAGATTAGCAGCACTGCACAGGTTTAATGTTGTTCGTGAAGGAAGTCACTGGACTTCTTTCTCCAAACTTGGTCACTACTCGAGCATAATGGTTGTCGATCTCGGGAAAAATCACGTGTGCAAGTCGCGATTGGTTCTTTTTTATTGATTGACAAACTGACGCAAGGTTTTAAAACCAATCACTAAGCGCAGCAATTGCAATCGCGTAATTGCTTTCGACAGTCATTTGAAAACTGCTTTATATGAAAATCTTTACTAATTACCATCATAAAAAAATCTCACATTTCAGCTCGCCGATATTAACAACTTATGACAAGCGCCTCCAAACCGGAAGTGGCTTCGATAAAGCCCGTTTTTGTATCACTGAATACAAGTCGATGAAAGCGTGATTAGCTATGCCTTGTAATAATGAGAACCTTTCAGCTCCTGGCGTTTAAGTGGCTGCTAAAAGCGGGGTTTGGATTTTCCATTTTACGATCAATAAAAGGGGAACGAACTTAACCTTTCATGAGGATAGTAAACGATTACTTACTTATACTGAAACACAACTATTCTTGACATATCCCTTCTAATCACCACTGTTTCGTGCGGTCTTAGGGAATCAATAACATTCTTTTAGTGCCATGTCGAACCCCTCGAGTCAGGTTGAGATCGACTGAAACTCATACGATCACAGATGTCACAGGAGCTGATGAAGACCAACCACTACGCCATTCTACACAAGTTGCACAGCCAGACGGTAACTCACTCCAACGTATTTGGCTTCAGAGAACGGACGGCAGCGACCGTTTTACTTTCGACAATATGTAGGCGTATTTTAGCCTGATATCCTTCGAAGTAATGCACGGGATCTTCCCAGACGATCACTTAGGCCCGGGTCAAACGTCGTACTTCACATGGGCTGAGTTCGGCTCATGTGAAGTACGGCGTTTGACCAGGGCCTTACCTACACCTCTTAAGAATTTGCATCTAGAACACTCCCGTGCGTGCTCCTGGTAATGAGTTTTAATTTATAGACAAAAGCTTTTTTTCAAAACGTATGAGGTTTTGGTCTAATCTCGTTCTCACATATCCCACAACCAGTGTGAGACAGAGTGTCAGTGTTTTGGTCTGTCCTGGTTACCTACTTGGTCAGTTCCTCGAACTATTTGGGTGTCCCATGCAAGCTCCATAAGGTATGGTTTAATCTACATATCTGATTTGTTCTTTTTTTCTTTCTTTTTGTTAATTTTTGTGTGACATATAAAAATTGGCTTCACTTGACCAACCCATTCTCTGTCTCTAAATTAACGATTACCGTTAATTCCTAATTTGCTCTCTATTTATTTTAATTCCTAAATTTCTCTGAATTTGCTCTAAACTGAGAGCTCGGGAAAGTACTTTTAACAATCCTCGTTAATTAACAACATTAAAACTCACCCAGGTTTTGCAGTGTAGCAGTATCAGCTAAAGTGATTGCTGGAGCAGCTATTAGCGTTCCAACAGCAGTGATAAAAAAGAGGATAGTAAACAGGTGTGTCTCGTGTTGGGATTGCCAGTCGTATGACGTTTGTGTGGATTCATAGTCAGCTATAGTGTCCAATGGCCATGGGTATTCCCCAGCCATATTTAGCCAGTCAAACACTCTTTCAATCTTTTCCCTGTTTACTTGGTTGGCGAGCCCTTTAATGTCAACTTTACCCGACTGACTACTATTTAAAAATCCCAGTAACGCTGAGTCGGAAACAAAGTCTCTGTTATTTACTTTAAAACGGCGCGATTTGCCACCAGAAACTTGTTTGCTTCGGTTGATATGTTGATCGCTTTGTGAACTCAGAAAAGGAGCAATGGGTGTTGAAAACCCGTACGTTTTGTCTGTTCGACGCCGTCTTCTCTGCTTAACATTTGGAAAGATTCTTATGTTTTGCACAATCCTTGACCTGTTAAAGGCCGGGACCATTGTTGCATCAACTTTTGCGGAGAACTTCACGTTATATTTGGATCCATTCACGAGGTAGTGAGACAGATTCGCAAATAAGTGAGACAATTCCACTTGACTTAGACTCTTTGATTTGCGAAGAATAGTGTTGCGCGTCGGATTGCTTTTATTTACCTGTCCGACAATTTCAAACCAATGATCTGAATTACCTTTTCCTGTATCCACAACTGTCGGTGCTTTTTGTTTGTGTCGAGTGGTATCAGTGGAAGTTTTGGCCGGTGGAGTTTTATTCTTCAGTATTTCCAGGATCTCTTCAACAATACCTATGGTCGCGTTGTCCCTGCAAAGACTTAATTGGATCACTGGTGATACAAGTGATAAGGAATAGTTGGACACCAGCCATGCGGATAATGATACCATAAAAATAAATTTACTTTTGTTGTACGTATCAGCGATCGCTCCCCACATTGGAGTTCCAAAGAGTTGTATCAGAGGCCTGATACCCATCAATATTCCAGTCTCGTGAGCAGAAAGCCAAAGTTGCTTATAAAATACAGCGAGGTAAGGAAATAACGCCCCCACGGCCGAGAAGAAAAAGAAATAAAACATTTTGTAAATTAGAAGTCGTCGGTTGATTCCCGAAAAACACCTGCAAAGAATATGATCTTGTTCCTTGACTGGTGAAATGGGGATTTCTTCTATGTTTCTTTCATCTTCGTAGTGCATTTCATCTGACAATTGATGAGATCTGTTTGTGTCGGAGTTCAAAGTTTTACCAAGAATTAGCGCCAAGCCAAACAGCTCACTGTCGCTTTCACTTGCAAGAGTTGGGCTGCTTCTTTCGAAATGAGTTTTAGAAGCATCTTCTGGAGACCGATAATTCCGATGCTCTGCAGAGGTTGTTTTTTGCAATGCCTTGTTCATATTGCATTGACTACAAACTTGCTTTAATAAACCTTTTTGTTTTCCTTGATTTGCAGGTACCAGCTCTAAGCCACTCGTCACGCATCGATACTGACAACTTATAGTATTTCCCCAAGTATCGACCTGCATGTGATCACGTCTAGAGCTCTTACATTTTCCTTTGTAGGCTGTGGGCTTTGCCCAGGGCTACGCAGATTGTTATTTGCACATATACAGCCTTGTCATTCGCCTACACATCCGTAATCTAGTATTAAAAAAATGTCTGCTTTATATTTCTTCTATGAATACAGTATAAGGAACAAAAAAGACTTTAAACAGACCATTCAATAAAGTGAAAATCTTAAGGCTGTCTAATTGAGCCAGGTAAACTTTGAACTCTTTTTCTACGTCATGGTACAAAACACTCAGTAGAGTTATAATCAGTAAACATATGTTCAACACAAATGTTATTTGTTTTCAAATAACTAAACAAAGGCTATCCACACATGGCCTTTGCGGCCTTAAGAAAATGCATCATTGTGAACAGGTTATACACTTATGAATGGGACACAGTAAGGAAAAACAAAAGATGCCAAAATTTAGATTTCTGAACCAAACCAGGTTTAATTAGAGAGAAAACGTGATGGAAACAGCAACGACTGAAATTTGTCTAAATAACTTAGCGTGCATACGCAAAACCCCAAGAAGGCATGAATGGTGTTCGACTTTGAAGGCAGATTTCGAGAGGAGAAAGAGACCGGGTACCTGAACATGACATTACTAAACAACGAAACACTGAAACAGCGAAACGAAGCAGCAAAACACCATATATGACCCCACTATATTACATTGAATACTAACCGAAAAAGGTTGGATTTGAGATTAGATATCGTTTTAGGTCTGATTAGGCCTAATCTTAGTCCTGAATCCTAATCTTAAATTAATCTCAATGAATTAGGGGCGTTTTAGGCCTAGCCTAAAACGATACTTAATCTCAAAATCCAACCTTTATCGGTTAGTATTCAATATATGGTGGGGTCATACATGGTGTTTTGGTGTTTCTTTTCGGTGTTTCGTGGTTTAGTAATACCCCCTGAACATTAACATCCACACGATATTTGTTTCGTTACCGAAGCTAAGCAATCGTTGTCAATAAAACTCAAAGCGATATGAGTTTCCAATTCCAATGTATTACACCTATTACTATATTTTCAATCGGATTGCATTATATCAATCTCTCTAGCAGGTGACACAAATACCCTTTAACTCCAGAAGAAATTGGCACTGATCTGTTTTCTGTACCGAACACATTTGTTTTTATCTCATCTCGGAGTTCTTGCTTTCGTGTGAAAGACGGTAGTTTTGTTACAAGAAGGCAGTGAGGTTCGATTTTGTTCATTACATCTTACTTGTACGTTCCAGCTGCTTTTCCATTGTGAAAAGATCAAAAATCTGGTAACAAAAATTTGGTTTTATCAACGGAGTTGCTAATGTCAATTGACCACCGTACAGGGATTCTAAAAGCTGACGTTTCGAGCGTTAGCCCTTCGTCAGAGCGAATCCTGCCTCGCGTTATTCGCAGTTTTGGAATCGTGTTTTGCGTACACGAGTATAAATGGTTTTGGTTTCTTTGTTAATAGTTAATCTTAATTTGCATTACTTTGTTCATTTCAGCATTAGGGAAGGTTTTCTCCAAACCCTCTTGATTCACAGTCAAGGATATGACTGAAAGCACAAGTCCATAAAACCCAGAAGTGCCGATCCATCGGTTTACGGTATTATCTATTTTTAGTATGGCTACTGCTATTTTGCATTTATCGCGGGCAATCCCTTGAGTGACACCAATCAGAAGGCTTGTGGTCATCAGACTCAATCTGCTTGGGCATTATTTGGCGGGACCTGCATGTGCAAATTTAGATGAATACCGTAAGGTAAGGTCAAATAAGAGGGATCGACACTTTTGGGTTATGGACTTCTGGGAGTATTTTGATTTATCGGTGAAGCTTTATATCTGATAAATAAAAACAAAAATTATTTACAGCAACACAAAAAACGAGTTTAAAAGATATTTGTCGCTTCTTGGAAAGGTAAATAG
Source organism: Montipora capricornis (assembly GCF_036669925.1). Classification (NCBI taxonomy): domain Eukaryota; kingdom Metazoa; phylum Cnidaria; class Anthozoa; order Scleractinia; family Acroporidae; genus Montipora; species Montipora capricornis. The sequence goes on from NC_090883.1 coordinate 16,723,443, forward strand.
ACCAAGTTCGCAATGTAAAAGAGACGGCCTCCGCAAACCTCTTGTATAGCATTATGACCTCATGCCATTCATCATCTCTAAATCTGAGATTTCTTTCGGTGGAGGGCGTTGCTCATAATATTTTCTTTCAGACGAGCAAGAAAGGTCTGTCTTTTAGCATGAAATCGGGCCGAATTTTGTTTGCTCTAAAAGGAAGTCGAAAGCTATTTCATCGAAAAGAAAATCCTTCACCGGTAGGATTTTTCATCCGAAAGGTCGCCGTTACCAAATGAGACGTACGAAAGGGATCAAGAGGAAAAGCAGAAGGCTGTATGGGGTCGTACGTGAAAAGTGTGTGATATTTTAAAGGTCAGTCAAAGAAATTAATAATACGGAGGCATTTAAACTCCAAACTGTTGGTACAAACAGTGCCTTGAGTCTCATGGGCGATTGGTCCGACATTTACGGTACTTGTTTGTTTAAATATCCATGAAAGTCTACAATTTGTTCACCTGCTGTGTTTATCAGGTAAACAAGTATTTACAAACTCATTTGCTCTGGTGAAGCGATGAAACAGAACCTCATACAGAATGCAAACCTTAAAAAAGTAGCAAAAGTCACTCTTTAATAATACTGTTTTAGTTTATTGTGGCTTTTCTCTTTACTTGTATGTAAAGAGCTACAACACGTTTTCTCTCGTTGGCAATGTGACCTGCAGGATGAATAGGTTCAGGTTCTGTTTCACTTTTGAAACTGTTTCAATTAAAGTATTGATTAAATGTTGTTCAAGTTAGTTTTTCCAGGCATTAATCCATTTATGATTTTTAATTTGTGATCTGCTAATGCATGTTCCTCGTTCCGTGTATATGTTGACAGCAGACTTAAGCTATTAATATATTTCAATTTTTACATGAGTAATTTTAGATTACTTTTAATTCCGACTTTTCTTCGAAGAAAAGGGAATTGATAAACTCTCTCTCAACCCCTTCACGTCTTTTCTCAAGTTTGTTGCCACGCCCACACTTTGATCAGAGTCAGGGAAAATGTATATCTTGGAGCTAGACTCACGTATCAGTGATGAGTCTGAAGAAGAATACATCAATCTTGCATAGCTTCTAATACCGAAACAAAAGACCATTTTTCGAGGAAATTATAAGTACTTAAAGTTTAAGGAATTAACACACAGTTTCCCGTTTTAGAGTGTTTGCTCGGTATAAACCACTATGGTTGGAGAGCAAAGAAAACGAGGATCTGGGACAAATACCACGTCAGTGCCGAAGAATTACTGGTGGAAAAGAATTCATAACTTAAATACAGGATCAAAGCTTCAGGACGTCAGTGGTAGTTTTAATTGCGCAGAGAAATTTAGCGCATTGGTTTCTTGCCAACGTGGTTACGGCTCAGTGGCGTTCTATGCATTTTTTTCTTTGTTCATTTTGACGTTCCTTTACGTGATTTGGAAGATTGTTTGTGCCCATTCCCGCTCAGTGAGACGACCTGGATCTGGTAACTCGACAACTGTCTCAAAGTTAAACCCTACGACACATGCGCCAACTTACCACATCAGCACATTCTCCTGGTTGCAAAATGAAAGTGTCTTCGGTCACAGTGATCAAAGCACAACGAGCCCTCCTTCCTTTCACAACGAAAGTTCGCGAGAGAATTCAAATCCAGCAATCTTCAATTCTCCTGTAAACGAGAAACACAGTACAATTTCTTCAAGTAATAATATTAATCCTCCACGAACAAACCATCCTTGGCTTAAAAATCATTATCCTTCTTGGACGTCAAGTCAGATCCCGGAAAATCCTTTGTATGACTTCTATCCCAGGGTGTTTAATACTGATGAGCCATTGTTAGATAATCCAAATTATCCTCAAGAACCGTATCCTACAGTTTATAATTCGGGATTACCCGCTGTCCAATATCCTTACGTGTTTAATTACCATTCACATCCTCCAATTTTACACGATTACACTGACAGAAGGTTTAAATTTCAGAAACCGACTTCCACTCGTTTTCCTTACAACGCAAATTCCTTTGGCATGTCCAACGAACGTCAGGTAGAAATGATCCCGTATTCTACGAAAACCATACCCTTTAGGTCTCCCTATGTGTTACCAACCTACAAGAACATGCAAACAAAAGGATTCCGTGACAACGGATATCATGGAGATGACAGTCAACGAGACTCAGAGGTAGATGTAACAACGTCGCCGTCACCTCTGATTACATTTTTCAAAGACAGTACCAACAATGCTGATAACCACAGGCACCAGTCAAAAAAGAAAAGGAGGAGGCGAAAAAAGTTGGCATGGAGGCGCAGAAAAGAGAAAGGAAAGAAGGGAAATGGAGTACGACACCGTTGGAGGCAGGATTACTCTAAACATAAGGAAAAAGATAACAAAAGAAATTTAAAAAGAGCAACTTTCAACAGACACCACATCGTAAGTAATAGCGGGAAGTCCACGAAAGATTCTACGCAGAAGCATATAAACAAATCAAAGCAGGGAAAACATCATGGAACTCAATTAAGACTTACGTATGGCATTCAACGAGCGACTAGTCACCAAAGAAGGCGCATTTCAACACGAATGCATCACCATCGTGAAAAGACAAATGAGAACAAACATTACACAGCGCATGCAAAACGCAAGCAGCACATTCAACACTTGCTGCCCCAAAAACGAGCTCAAATTAATCGAAGAATTGAGCATAAACACGTTGGGCTTTATCACTTGAAGAGGTTGCATCTTAAAGTACAGCACAAATCTCTACGTGTAGGAAGTCTTAAGGGCCACAAAACGAGTCTTAAACACGTCAGAAAGACACGGTCTCGACAAATTCATCATCACCGTATTAGAAATGTACGTGTTCGCCACAAACACCACAGTGGACATCACAAGGTTCTAGACTTTAGACAGTACAGACAGTATCGAAAGCATCACTCCATACACGATGAAGTTAGAGGCAAATGGAAAGTCAGTCGACATCGAATCAGAACTTGTAAACTTATTGACCAGTTCTCTACGCGAGGAACCGTTAAAATGACAAGGACAAAAGAAAAGGGTAGATTTGTTCACACACTGTTAATGTGTGGGTTCGTTAAATTGAGAATAAGAAGATACCATCGAAGCAAGTATTCCATGCGATACGCGCAAATATGCAGGAAAAAATGGTATCTGACTAAGGGAATAATAGTTGTGGACAGGCGGACGAATAAGCAGGAAATTCCGAGATACAAAGTTCGGATTTGCAAGTTGTCTTATGTGCGTTCTCTTAAACACTTGCCGGCCAACGGCAAGGAAACAAGGGTTTGGGATATTTCTGCCATGCTTGCTCATAAAATGGAGAAACAGCATAGAAAGGAGCTCCATGAGGTCTCTGCACTTACCAAGCACGGACATCAGCACCATCATAACAATAAAAACACGAAACGGCACAAAAAAGGCAAACGAAAAAGGAACGGTAAATTGCTTTCGAGAACATTTCATCAGGTTATGAAAAGAAAAAGACGAAAAAAATTGTCTAAGTCCAAATCCCATAAATTCAACCTCACGATCCATAAAGTGAGGAGAAGTAAATTAAAAGGACTGCAAAAGAAAAGAAAGAACCACTATGGAGCAAAGGAAAAGAAATATGAAAGGAAAATGAAAAGGAAAAGCAAAGGAAAGGAAAGACTGATGTGAAGCCATCAGATGAAAAATTCTACAGAAATCTGTTGAAAGTACTGAAGCTTGCTAAGGTTTATGACATGAAAAAATTTAACAGGACTCAGAGCCAGGTTTTTGACTCGCTGGAGGCCGTTCTTACAAAGAGCCAGATAAGGAAGAAGCACTCTAAACAAAGTAAAAAGAAAACTGAAATGGATCTAAGGATGAACAAGACCAGAAAACACCCTTCAAAAAGGATAATGGCACCAAAGGATAAAAAGAAAACGAATGTAAAAAGAGAAGATAATATTCAGGCGTTGCTCGCAAAACTTCTTCCCGCAGTACTAAGGAGCATGCAAAATGTCACCAAAGCTGGAAACAGCATGGCAACGACGAAGGCAATGACGAAACCAACACTCAAAGTGACATCGAAGACCACAAGGTCAACAATGAAAACTACATTCACCTCTCAGACGCCATCAACGGCTAAGCGAAAGAGCAATAATTATAACATCGAGGATATTTTGAAAAACATCCTTCCATTGATTGTTAAAAAAGATCAAAAAGCAAATGGCGATTCTTTACTAGATGCTCAGCCAAGAATTAAGCCAGAACATTATACAGTACCATCAAAGCACACAACTCCAAGAGTAACCACAAATGACCTTGGGTTAACGAATCTTTTGTCAAGGTTAGACATGGGAAATCTGATTTCAAATAATTTAAAAATCACAACTGTTGCGAAGAATAGACCCTCAACGAGGCCTTCCGTTATACACAATATTCCTAGCCGACTACCGATAACAAAGCACAAACCCTCTCCTGCTGTTCCCTCGCCGACGTCAAGACAAACTGACGCAGTCCTTCAGAGCCCACCAGACGAAACGTCAATAGAAACCCCAACGCGTTTGCCAACTTCTCCACCTGGGCTTCCGTACGACCCCATCTCAGCATCTGAGGGGAGAAGAGTATCTGCCTCTCTGAAGATACCTATGGAGCCGTCTTCGTTGGCTCAGCAGACTGGTTCTCTTTCTCAAGGGACTGGCAGTAGTGTGAGCTCTTTTTCTTCACCGGGGAATTCTGATCCCTTGTCGAGAAATATACTTTGTTTTGGTGACAGTATAACTAGTGGATTTTATAATCACGGTCACAGCTTCCACCCATATAGTCAAAGACTAAGTCAACTTCTAAATTCTGACGGACGAATTAAGTACCATTTCAAGACCAGCGGCAAAGTGCGTGAGATGGCTCATGGAAGCATGGCACGACGCTTGCCACAAGTTCTCGGGAATAGCTCACGATTTGATTGGGTGATAATTTTAGGTGGCACCAATGACGTAGCGCATGTCAAGAACTTTGGGGATGACGATTCATTCATGAACCAACTGATCAGTGTTTGGAGGCCACGAATAGTTCGTGACATTAAAGTCCTCCACGAGATCGCTCATAAGTACGGTGCTCGGACACTCCTGCTTACTATTCCGGAAACAGCTTACGAGGCCTGGCCCAATTTTAAAACACTGTGGGTCATGCGAAGGAGAATCAACGAAGATTTAAGAGATTATGCTCGAAGATCAAAAGGAAGCACTGTACTGTGTGATTTAGCGACTAAGATGCCAAGGCATTCACTTCCTCTGCAGACTCAGAATCTCCTTTGGGCTGATCATCTGCATCTCACTCCCTACGGTTACGACAAAATGGCAGACATTGTGTACCAATGTTTAAGACCCTATTTAAGAAAATAGTCCTGTTTATATTTTATTTTCATTCTGACTATTATTATTTTACATAAGGTGAAACGTTTTTTTTACCTAAAAACAGCTATTCAGAGCAGAGCTAAGACTTCACAGTGTGGTATTTTATACTTTTTTAACAACTGTTTATCGAAAACAAAATCTCCCCCTTTTCAATAAAATCTGTTGTATCTTACTTGTGTCTTGGTTTCATTTATTTCATTTAGACATTAGAAGTTGCTAATAGCAAAGGTAGGATCCGTTATTTCCAGCTTTTAACTCCTTAAGTATACACTTGCATGGAGAGCTTCCATATTGAGCGGCTCAAACGTTGAACTCAGCAAACAAGTTGATCATGTCAGTTTAGCTTTACACTTGTAAACTTTTACTGTTATGTCAGTTGTGTTTTCTATAATATTATTGGTTAGTTTGAATTTATCTGCCTATAAATAACATTTGATCTATAAAGAATCATTTTACTTCATACATACGGAGATTTACCCACTATAATCATAGTTAATAAAATTCGTACTGTTTCTAAATGAATCACTGTGAAGAAATATCGTTCGTCCAATCAGCAACACGAACGACGAAATTTCACAAGTGATGAATAACTGGCCGGACATCATTGATATGCATGAGTTATAACCTTATTAACATAATAGCACCGCGCGAAATTTAATGACTGATGGCAGAAATTTATAAGGAAATGGCGTCTTAAGTGGCCGAATTCCTCTCTTCAAGCTCAATTTCAGTAGCGTATCTGGTCACAAAGTGCCAACTTGTAAGCTGCAAAATAACGATAACATACTTTTTCAATCGAGACGTTAAAAAAGCAAAATAAACCTAGAGAAACTATAGAAAATTTGAGTTAAAATTCGAAGGATTTTTGAAACATTTGGGAATTTAAAAATGTTGTATGCGCATAGTTATAATTTCGTTTCTTGTTGATGTTGTTGTCAACTTGTAAGCTGCAAAAGACTTAACTGATTAGAGTATAATGTGAAGTGCTAAGTGTCTACCCCATATGAACCATGTGAGCTTTAGCCCTACTGATGGAATGGGGCCCACACAAGCACATCGTCATTGAAGCCTGCTTTAGCGCCGCTCCTTGAGGTCCCTTGAGACTAAGGGTGTACTTTCCAACTTACTCGTTTTTAATACGATCTCTCACGAACACTCACGAGCGCCACCCATAGTAAAAGGGATGTTAAATCATATTACATCAACTTTGTGAAAGGTTTCCTATGAAGGAATGCTCTAGGAATTTGATGTTGAAGCTGATTTCTACCTACTTACAGCGAATTAACTTAAACGACTGCTTTATATGAAAGCAATGAGAGTTATTTGCTGCGTGATCTTAAAATGATGCGCTTATCGTTTCGCGGCGTGCCATTCGTGAAAAAGGGATTTTTTTATCTAACAGTACCTGTAATAAGTTAAATCGGTTCAGATCGCACGGCGATAAAGACAGCGAAGACAGAGTTGCTCGGCACTCTGACAGCTCTGTTTACGGCGGTTAAGAGACATACCGGTTTGAATGAGATGTGGGAGTCAGGGTGGCTCAGTGGTCATCCATCGGGCCTCCTAACACTGCGAACCGGTCTTCAACTCTGGCACCCTCTTGCATGTGGCTTGAGTTTCAGTCGATCTCAACCTGACGCGAGGGCCTTTTTCCGGGTACTCTTGTTTTCCTCCCTCATCAAAATCGACTTACAGCTATTTAACATCTAGCTATGGTGCTGTACTCCGACATCAATCATGGACTGTATAGCGGCAGCCAGAGGCGCCTTCGCCGGTATGCTTTCAGCCCGATATGGTGAGTTGCTGCAAGTAGAGGGTTATTAGCACTGCCAAATTATTATTATTAGAACTGAGTCTCTTTACACCAAGTGAAAACAGCAGATATTTGCATTTTTAGGTTCAGAATAACCCAGGTGACGTAATGCTGCATGCTGCTTTTTTGCGCTGAATCATCCACTAACTACATTTCTTTGAAAGAATTTTGTCAGAAGAAAACGCGAAGAAACAAGTTGCTGATGTTAAGGTAGCAATTATTCCTTACAATTAAGGAATTATCGTTAATCGGAAAGAAAATGCGAAAACAAAAAACGTCATTTCACTTCATTATCTAGCACATGAATATCAATAAAGATTCCCCAAGGGCAAATTTTACACTACAGTTCTTTTTGGAGCTACCTTCGAATGCAGCAACTTTCTAGTTCAAAGGAATCTGTTTATTTTCTAAACGGTGCCTCTCTTTGAAGACCACGATCTCCCCGAAATAAGTGCCTCTCACGTTCACGTCTGTGCATCTTGCGTATTTGGGTGTTATCCAAATTTTAAGATACGGGTATACAGCGAAATTTTGTGGACCATGAGAAAATGTTCTGCGAAAGCAACAGCGACATGTTTCTTCAGGGCTTGTGGATTCGGGTCGCTAATCTAACGGCTCCCTTCCATCGAGGACTGTCCATGATGCTTTGTCACCAAGTTTCGTGCACGGCAGTTGGGAAACACCTTGCCAACCGGGCCCAAGGTTCAAATTTGTTACACACCGGGTTGGCAACGATATCAGTGACTGATACACTATAAAACAAAACGAATGTTAATGTTTTGTTTACGAAAAATCTTTAATGCATCAACATTTCCCTGAGCTTCGTCCGTATCTGCGTGACAGCTCAGTACTTTCCTGAGAAGGGCCTCAGTTGTACCTGCTACTGAGACTAAGCCTCGTCGCCCACCTGGTGTGTAACAGATTTTGACCTTGGGCCCGGTCGGGTTAGGGTTAGGGTTAGGGCTAGGGTTAGTTCGTGTTAGCCCACTTCGGCGATTCTCAATTCCTTTCCGTGACAGTTTGTCTGTCAGTGGAATTTCGGGTCGCTTTGAGCTTTTTGGAAGAATTTACAGCAGCTTGTGTTTCAGACTGCTTCATTGGAGTTTCCAACCTTCAAATAGTATATCGAGAGAAAACAGCGAACCCACAACCCACTGGAATAGTGCTGAAATGGCCAGAGTACGCCACAAAAACACTGATAAGTTATTGAGAAGACTAGGTATGCCATTTTTGTTCGATTTATGTTCTTTATGTTATGTACTTTATCTTTGGGCTGACGCAGTGGTGAGAGCACTCGCCTCCCACCAATGTGGCCCGGGTTTGATTCCCAGACTCGGCGTCCTATGTGGGCCATCCTCGGAGACCCAGGGGCAGATTGCGGAGGCAAGAAAGAAAACGAAGAAAAGCATAGTGGGGCGAGAAGAGCCCCTGGGGACACGTTCTTACCAGACGAGTTCCAAACAGTAGAGGTCATTCTCAATTCTGATTGGTGTAAGAAATTCTTTGTGTTTTTCTGCCCAATCAGAGGTCAGCAGGCCGTGAAATCGTTTCGTGTCTTCTTACACGGAAATCAATTGTTCGCCATACTCACCTTGCTTCGTTCGGCAAGATTTTGCTGGAGAAGAAAAGTCTCAATCCCAGCACAAAATGTATACGAAAGCGTTCGGAATATCGGCGGAGAAATACGCTGAACCTTTTGCAGGTATCGTTACAGTAACGTATTGCCAAGTGTGAGGGATTTGTTTAAAGATGTCGTCCCCGATTCACCTAAAATAGCAGTGATTAATTTTGAACTGACAATTATTTTTATTTTGCCCCCTTTTCCTGGTCGTGGTATTGGTCGAGGTATTTCTAGATTTGTTACATGAATTGCGGTGGCAGAAACTTTGCTAATCTCGAGAAATTCTTGATCGCACGGGCCACACGCAGTATGACTTTATTTCAATGCGCGCTAAATTTAACGCTTTCGAGCTCGTGTTCTCTTCACAATATTGTTGAGCCACCCGAAAGAAACAGTTGACGACTTTTGTCGATTGCGTTCTTACGTTTTTGTTAACAAACAGAGAAAGTGAAACCTTTATGGTGAATTTTTGAGAATATTTGAAGACGTTTTCGACCAAACTTTAAGTCCAGGCAGATGATGGTCTTTCTCGTGCATTGTGCGACCCTTGTCATAAAAGGGTGGAAGCAATCTGGAAAAAAAAGGTTATAGAATTCCCTTCGAAAATGTACCAATTAAGCCATTAATTCCACCATTCTCGGTAATGTCTTGTCCTGGTGAGTTAAAAAAATCACCATGAGGAAACGACCCAAACACCAAAATCAAGTTGCCACTGCTTTCCAAAATCAAGCAAAGGAACATCCGTCAAGGTAATTTGCACATTTCCAATAATTATGTATACATAAACACACTGTATGTCGATGTAGAAATACATGTTTTATTATACTGACAGTGTACTAGAAAATAAAATTTGCCATCGTTATAATGGCATATCCTTAAGTTTCAAGTTTATTGCAAATTACTTAGTTTAACTTATTACAAAAGATGCCATATCCTTATCCTTTAGGAGGCTCAGAACAGGTGTTCAGCCGAGTGTTCCGGCTTAATGCCACACTTGCCACCTGAGCCGCTCCAGAGGATAATGAATCAAAATTAGACAACCGGAAATAGAGTTTGTTAGATTTTGTCAGGTTTATGTCAAAAAAAATTCATCAAGCTTCCTTCGCTGATTTGTTTGGAAACAAGTGAAAAGCGTTATTTTGCATTCTTAAAGTGAATTTTCAAAAAATTATCGAGTGGAATTTTTTTCATCTTTCAGCTTTTTCATAAATATTTCAAATTCTACTCCAGTTTATCTCTCTTTGTCACATCATGTACTGGGTCAGAGAATTATGATATGGTTTCAAAATCTAAAAAACAAGATACTGCTCACTGAATTGGTTTTCAAGATACTTTTCAAACACCAAGTTGTAGACGATCTTTGAGCGGCACTGTACCATTACCATAGCAGCAGTTGGGACCCAGAAAACACCCTTTAAAACATTGCCTCACAATAGTATTGCACAGCTATGAAGCTGTAGCCCTTTTGTAAGGATTGGAGTAATCTCTTTCCATTGAACTATAAAGAGAGGAAAATCCTTTCAAGCTTCCTTTAATAAACTCAGAAATAATTTATCGTTTTATCTGTGACCACATTTCTGTCATTCTGTAGAGTGCTCTTTTACATCTTCAAAGATTTGTTTAAATAGATTAATGCTGCAGTGAGATTTGCATTTTGCTTGAGTATAATATTTATGCTGATTTCAAAACCCAAGCAGCTGGATACAGTTGTTCAACTGTGTCCAGGTATATACTTGTACTATGAAATCTGAAATCTACTGCCTGCAAACTGCTTGTACATTGACCTACATTTGATGGACACTTATTCCACAGGGTATTCGCAACTCCCAGCGTTGTCTTGTAGATTTGCATTTGTAAGTGAGTAATCGCATCCAATTGGAGTCTACTAAGAACCCACATGGGATTTCAAGTAAGACAAGAGTAATTTTTCCAGGAAGCAAGTATATGTCCTGCAAATAATAGCCATTCTGCGCCATAAACGTACCGAAGGGAACCACAGGTACCTCAAGCTCGATATATGAGCAGCTCTTTATTTATAAAGATTTGTATGGGGAAAATAACGATTGTTTCTGTGACCTATGAAAATGTAACGATTTAAATAAAAATCGTCTTACCTTACTTTACTTGAGTGTTTTTTCCCTCCTGTGTGGTCTTTGAGCCGATTTACGGCCATTCCTGTTAGTTTTTGAGGAACCGGTTTGCTCCCTCTATATATACTAAACAAGGTTGGGTACTCTCACGAAGCAGTCGATCCGATCCGCCGAAGGAAAACGGCCGTAAATTCTCTCCAGCAGCTCCAGTCGCCTGGAAATTCCGGGTAGAACACGGACAATAGTTAATTGATCCTTCCGTGGTCTTTGCTTGGCGTCGAATATTCACAGAGGCCGAATAAAACGTCGGCAATCTCTGAAAACTTTCCCCTTTTAGCCATCGAAAGAGGCTTTCTTCAAACTTCGCGTTACCCAACGATCACGACCCGGCCAGAGACTTCCACTCCGGGTGGGAGACAGTCCTTTGCTCTCATCAAAAATCAATACCCTCGTACCCTGCAGTTCTCAATACTCCTTGTTGTTCATCTGTGAAACTAAAGAAAGACTTTTGCTGTAGGATTTCAAGGAAGTGAATTCAAGGAAATGATTTTTGATGGGAGCAAAGGACTGTCTCCCACCAGGAGTGGACGTCTCCGGCCGGGTCGCTAAGCTAACTTTTGATCGTTGGGTAACGCGAAGTTTGAACAAAGCCTCTTTCGATGGCTAAAACGGGAAAGTTTTCAGAGATTGCTGACATTTTGTTCGGCCTGTGTGAAGATTCGACGCCAAGCAAAGACCACGGAAGGAACAATTAACTATCGTCCGTGCTCTACCCGGAATTTCCAGGCGACTGGAGCTGCTGGAGAGAATTTACGGCCGTTTTCCTTCGGCGGATCGGATCGTCTGCTTCGTGAGAGTACCCAACCTTGTTTAGTATATATAGAGGGAGCAAACTGGTTCCTCAAAAACTAACAGGAATGGCCGTAAATCGGCTCAAAGACCACGCAGGAGCGAAAAAACACTCAAGAAAAGTAAGGTAAGACGATTTTTATTTAAATCGTTACATTTTCATAGGTCACAGAAACAATCGTTATTTTCCCCATACAAATCCTTATAAATAAAGAGCTGCTCATTTCTCGAACTTGGGGTACCTGTGAGGGAACGTTACAGTATGTTGCCCAGTATCCGGACACTTCAGTTTAGAAATGTTGTAACTGTTCCTTCCTTAGTCGCAAGAGTTCTGAAATTTGGCCCAGAGACAATCTATTTAGTCTGTAATATGACGAAAAAAGATTTAAGTTTTTTACCTTCGTATCCGTCGTGAAATTAATATCTTTGCAGACCACGAATGTTGCCCAGTATCCGGACAGCGTGCCCAGTATCCGGACACTACAAGAACAACGTAATTAAACATAAATTTGGACAGGAAAGCGACTTTTAAGCCCATCTTGCTCTTTCAAAGTAGTCTGGCATCCGATTCCAAAAATATAAATCGGCTTGGGAACCTAGCATCTTGAAACAAAACATAATAAATTACTAGGGTATGGTGGGGAGAACTACACGAGCGGCTGATCAAG
>NC_090883.1:16740872-16758372 GCF_036669925.1 Montipora capricornis
GATGATGATGCGTGAAACATCGAAACGCGTCCCTTAATTGTCTTTTTTTTTTTTTGGATAATTGTAACACTTGTGCTATCAAGACCATTCGGTAAGGAAATTTATCTGAAAAATCGGTGTCATGTGCTTTTCGAAGTCAGTCTCACTGAATGCTGATAAATTGACCTGCACACCACCAGGTGCCAGCTGGAAGAATCTTATACAGAGAGGATCAAGCGTGACAAAACACCATGAAAGCAATTTTTTCATTGAACAAGGAGGGTTGGTACCTTATTGTGTAGCCATCTGAAGTAAAAACAAGTCTGACAATCAGGATATCGAGTTGATTGCAAATCGGTATCTGAATTAGAATAATAGTCAATCAATCATTGTACCGTGGTCGCCGTCAAGCTGAACCGTCGGGGGATCTTTAAGCAACAAAGATAACGTGTTTTTAAAGAAAAGATTTTATTGTGATTCTTTTGCCGGCTGGGGAATCAGGTTGTAATAAGGTTTAACTACAAGCATATCATAGGTTGAATCCGCCTGGTCCTACAGAGAAATGTCCTGGGTGTCTCAGGAGCGAAATGGATCAAACACAAATGGATTTACATGTTTTTCAAACGTTGACAAAAGAACTTGGCTATCCAAAGCATTTTACACTTCATTCTACGTTGCTATTGGGACGCTTTTTCCTTATTTACCGCTTTACTACAAGCAGTTAAAATTGTCGTCACATCAGAATGGGATACTCATTGGAATTCGGCCGTTAATTCAATTTTGCTGTACGCCTCTATGGGGCGCATGTGCTGATCAGTTCTGCAAGAGCAAGGCTATTTTTCTTGTATCTGTGTTGGGCTGGCTGGTTTCAAACTTCCTATTATTGCTGGTTCCTGTTGACAATGATCCAATACTGTGCGATTTTTATAATACAAATTACGAGGATGGTATTTCATATTCAGGCAATCGAACTGTCCTTAACAACTTTGTTTGCCGTGAGCACATGAAATTGACGGACGTTTACTCAAGAATATCTTCCCCACCCACTGTACCATTCTTTCCATTCTCTTTCCGATATTTTGAGGATACTTGCAGTGTGAGATTAAGAGACAAGAATGACACAACAGAAGCAAAGGAAAAGCCCGAAAGCCACATTTCTAATATGACCATTTCAAGTAACCACTCTTTCCATGATGATCCAATCCCCAACAATAACAAATACGTAAGCTGCGACTCTTCGCAATTTATTTACCTTCTCGTGGTGACTGTCTTGGGTACTGTTATTGCGGCTCCTGCCCAGGCCCTTGCAGATACAGCCACTCTTCAAAGTCTTCGAGGCGAAACTCACAAGTATGGTAGAGTTCGATTGTGGGGATCTTTGGGATGGGGTGTTGGTGGATTTTCTATTGGCGCCGCGATCAGCTCCAATGAAGTAAAGAATCACTGCGGTGAAGTTGTTATTGATTACGGTCCATGCTTCTATGTTTACGCAGCGGCAATGAGCATAGCCCTGCTCTGTGCAACTCAATTCCAGTTTAATCAGGATGAAGATTTTATTGATGGTCCGCATGCACAGAAGGCGCAGGTTACCAAAGTTATCGAAGGTCTTGGTGTCTTTCGAAATCCTCAATTCTGTTTTGTTATTTTTATTGCGTTTTTCTGCGGATCAGCTACGGGCTTTATAGAAACATTTTTGTTTTGGTATCTTCATGAATTAGGAGGTGATCAGCTCTTATTTAGTGTCATTAACGGCTTCAACTGTGCAGCCGAAGTTTGTGTATTCTTCGTAACTGATAGGCTTCTATGCTTTCTCGGTCACATTAATGTCATCTATCTTGCTTTGTTTTGTTATTCCCTCCGTTTTATTTACTTCTACTTCATTCAAAGCCCTTGGTATGTTTTGCCAGCGGAGTTGCTCCAAGGAATTACTACTGCAGCATTGTGGTCGTCTTGTGTGTCTTTTGTTGGCTTACATCCGGGAGTCTCCAACACTGTTCAAGGTATTTTAAATGGTGTTTACATGGGCCTGGGATTCGCAACTGGCGGCTTCATGGGCGGATTACTTGTACACATCTCAGGAATGAAATTGGCTTTTCTTTTCTACGCCCTTGCTAGCTTTTGCTCTCTTCTCATTTTTGTTGTCATAAACTCTATCTATGAAATTTAAACAAGACTGGTCTCATACCTTCCAAAACCCAGTTGTTTAAAGGCAAGATAATTAATTCCACTTGGTAAGGTAATATATAAGCGTTTAGAGATTCAAATTCCTGCTCTCTGATGGCCCTGGAGAGGAATGAGAAGTTTTGACTCTTGAACCCACCAGGAACCCATGACCCGAAGCCTACAACTCTACTGTGTTCGTGTAACGGCGTTTCCACAGACCGATTTATTTTTAGATTGAATTTCCCGCGAATGAGACTCCCACAGTGGGCTGATGACCAATTACAAGAAATTAAGCCGACGTCATAGGGTTACCGAACCGAACTGGAACTGCCTTTGTTTTTTCCGGAAAAGATAGTCTAAAAATAGACCGGTTTGTAAAAATGCCGTTACATAGGCCCAGTATGGGAGCTGTAGGCTCCGGGTCATGGGTTCCTGACCCACGCAGAATCAATTGAGGTTAGGTCATTGCTTCTGTGATTTTCTCCTTGGCCTGGTGTCATTATTTGTCATGTGTAGATTTTTATAGACTGGACAGAAGGATCTAATCATGTTCAGTAAACGATGTGCAAGGTAATGATATATTGGGGACTGTGCTGTGCATTCTTTCGTAATACAGACCTCCTGCGAGTCAGCAAGAGTATCTCACTGCCACATTAAAATATATCTCCAATTTAACAAACATTTTACCACAAAATGATATCAAAACTTTGGCGAAGCGTTTACCTTAGCGATACATTGCCACTATTTTGCCCAGTCTCCTACTAATAGTTATCACTGGTTTCAGTAAAAACAGTATGATGGGACGAATACGAAAAGAAAAGAAAAACCTTTCTACGCGGGCAATAAATAACACAACAAAATTGCCTAATTCGAGTGAAAAAACTGCACAAATGAAAAGGAACGTTTTATTTTGTTTCATTTCATTTAAGTATTTTCGAAGGCTTTATTAACTGTGAAGTACATTATCAACATTATGATTCCAAAACCACCAAATATGGAAAATGTTGCTTTTGATCCCAAGGAACTGAATAGAAAGCCACCGATGACTCGTCCCAGTCCATGACCGATACCATGGTACGCCGCGTGAAGGATTCCTGTATAGAAAATTAAGCGCTAGTTAGCCATGTTAGCCATTTAGTTTGGCTACAGATGTTTAAAGTGGTATTTAATATTCAAATGTGCAAGAATTGCCTAGATCCTTACTTCTTTGCAGTTCTGAAGGCACAATAGTACACGTAGCTATTGAACTTGTTTAACAATAACAAAGTGAAGGAACTCTCTCATTAAAATACGTTTGTTAAGGATCCTTAGTATACGTATTTGTGATAAAAACGGTTACAACTGACTAAGATAGAGGGTAGAAATTTTAATTTGCTGGGTTTCTATAGTAGTGCATCAGTTAAGTAAAGTAAGTATAAATATCATTAGTATATATTCACTCAGTGATTTTGGTGTTTCAAGCAATCTGATTGGTTCCCTATCTCGGAGAAATTATCCACTCCCTACGGAGTGAATAATGCGTGCTCCAAAGTAAACAGAACGGCCGGCGTAAACTCGCCAACATTTCTGAGTCGGAAATATTGAGAATACAAGATGATGCTGTGCTACAGAAGTCAAAGAGGGCCACAAATTTTGGCCTAATAGTTTTCAAAGGTAAGAGAAGAGTTCAAACTTTTGCCAATCAGTGTTTGATTTCGTTTTTCCAAATAATTATTGCTTAACTTGATTAAACAATCTTCACGCCAACAATTTGCTTCACTCGGAATAATTTTATTTTGTAAGGCTGGTCGCCCAGCAAAACGAAATTGTTACTGAAATCGAGGGATTAAAAAAATGTTTAAGAAAGTTCTACTTGGCTGCAAGGAAACAAGACGGGTCATTTTACAACAAACCAAAGCTCACCTCAATAGACCTCTTTACAGTTGTGTGCTTAGTTACCTGGCCCTTAAATGAAAGTGAGGCTGGTGTTGACCTTCTTATGATACAGAACTCCCTCCTTTTCTTATGTTAACGATGTTGTTGTCATGCTAATTGTAAGAATTTACACAAGAAAAGCACTGAGGTTTCTATCAAAACAAGATCAACTCCAGCCTCACTTTCATTCATAGGCCAGGAAACGAAGCACATAACTGTAAAATGGACTATTAGAGCCGCCATTTCGTGTGGATCCTTTACCAACGGCACTTTCAATTTCCATTTCAAATGAATCTCTAAAACTTTGATCGAACGGTGAAAATGTTTGAACAGGCAGACTTTCGATTTAGATTGCTGATTTATAAGGTGTTAAATGACCATTTTGCTGTTTGTGACGAGGATTTTAACGAAGGTTATTTAGATTTGCCATGTTTGAAGCTTCTGTGAACACTTTCCTGCATGCTTTGTGCCGCTTGCACGTTTTCCACGCATGAATTGAGATGTCAATTAAATCGACTTTGGATGGTTTTCTTCTGCAAATTTTGTTGAAATTACTTCGTGAGTATATGCTAAAACAATGATTCTTTTCAATCTCGGTGAATAGTGGCAGAATATTTACCTCGAATTTCAAAGAATACTTGTTAATTATTTACCCTCGGAGTTTTTAGAGCAGCAAATAGCTAATATCTCCAAGCATTAAGAATCCCAACTGGCCGGAGGCAAACCAATTGGCTATTTACAAGTGCAGCCAGGAAGTTGAACCAGGGACTACATGGAACAAATTCAACGAGTGGTCAGAACCTGTCTTGAACCCAGGATCTCCGGATCTCAAAGCAAGCTCTCTATCCACTGGGATGCACTGCCTCCTTTAATTCAAAGTTAATTCAAAGTAACGATTTGTAGGACTACAGAGGGTGATTCGGCTGCTGCCTCTTTTCCCTACTTAACATTTGAGGATGCTAAAAATCACACACAGCTCTATTACTAACAGACAAGTGTTTTTAGCGATTTTTCAGGGGTAAAAGGCTCTTGCCACAAGAATTTCCTGAATAACTGATATACTGACTACCAATGAACTTGTATGAATGTTAAAGAAATACCCTATACCCAAATTTTGTACTTTTGGTGCTCATTTTACAATTTGCGGGAGACGTTTGCGTTGCTCTCTAA
Source organism: Montipora capricornis (assembly GCF_036669925.1). Lineage (NCBI taxonomy): Eukaryota > Metazoa > Cnidaria > Anthozoa > Scleractinia > Acroporidae > Montipora > Montipora capricornis. The sequence goes on from NC_090883.1 coordinate 16,746,099, forward strand.
TTGGTACACTCTGACACAAAGATTATTTGTGTTAGCGTGGTTAATTTTATGTTCTTAAGATAAAATGGTACACTAGACATATACTTTAGCAGTTCAGTCAGTTAAGATGTAAAATGTGTAATTTGGGTCAAATACCTTGAAGCGTAGCAGGAGCACCTTCCACGGAATGATACGCGATAAAAGCCACAAAAGCGGCCCAGCCCCCAGCAGATGTCAGCCCGGACAAAAGCTCAAGAGGAATAAATGCCCAGGGACTACTAACGAACGTGAAACAAGTCAATCGCGTTATGTAACCCACCAGAACGAGGTAAATAAGGTTTCGGACACCGATTAAGGTAATTATATGAGGAGACATTGTGTAAACAATAACATCCGCTACAGATCGAATCACTGGGATAATACTGAACAAAATATGTGGAGCAGAGTTATCTTTTAGATGCCAAAAAAAGAAACCCATAATCATGCCGAAAGTCATTCCACTATAGAGAACAACCACAAGGAATGCAAGAAAACGTGGCTCTCTAATGGCTTTTAAGACTTCCATGACACCACGTGTCTCCTCCTTAATTCCAGGACTTTGGTCGCCCTTATTATCCCCGTTCATATTAAAGTCGAGCCGAAAGCCTGAAAAAAGGGCCAGCAGTTTCAGTACTATGGAACCATAGAAGCAGAGACTGTAGTCGATTACTGCCTTCTGTTGTGGTATGTCTGGACAAAGATACCTGTCACTGATAATCGCCCCAAAAGAGAAAGCTGCTACACCCCAGCCAATAGAGGCCCACCTCTTTTGCTTGCCATATTTGTGTACATCATTGTTTTTACGTAACTTGCACACAACAGCCGCGTCTCCCAGAGGAAGGCTTGGGCACGAGAAGAGGGTGCCAAATAAACTGACCAACAACAAGTACAAAAATACGTCGATCCCCTCATCAACGTCATGTTGTTTGCTCTCTCGCGTCTGTAGATTGGACTCGGATTCTTCAGCTTGTATCGGCCATCGATTTAGATCGTGTGACTCAATTACTTGCTGAGAGAATTTATAAAGAATAGAATAATTTCCCTTCGATTGTATCGCACAAAGGCTTCTTCTTCCGTATGCATCCTCGCAGTGCGGCATTGGAGTCAAGATATAAGCTATTCCTACGGCGGTCAGCGCTGTAAATGACATGACGAATATAAACCTTCCCTTCTGAAATTTGTCAGCCACGGCACCCCACACTGGAGTAAATAAAAATGATACAAATGGCTGGATACCTGAAATTATTCCTGCCTTCTTGGCCGGTATTCCAAGGTCCTTATAAAACAGTGGTTGATAGGGCAACACGGCGCCAAGTCCGGCAAAATAAAATAAGTAAAACATTTTGGGAATGATGTATTTCCTGTCGATTAAGCAGCAAGCGCAGTTTGGATAATTTTCGTCTACGCAGGATTCCGTGCCAAGTTGACCGTGACTTGCCTCTCTTGACATCACTAGTGTTGTTACCTTCATTTTGCTGTTGGAATCATTTTGCTTAACTCGAACATGGCTGAAAAAAAATTTCAACTGACAGTTGTTACAGAAGTATGAATTTTGCACACTGAGAATTTAGCCCAGCGATAAATTGCACTGACGGCGTGCATTCTGTTCTGTGAACTCATCGTTATCAACAGCAAAATAAATTTGGTGTTCTGCTCTCTTCGGCAAATCACAAACCAAGCTTTCTTAAACATTTCTGATTATCATGATGATAACATCACATTTAGCGAAATTTAATACAGGAGACCATTACAGGGGAATATTCATATTCATACTAAACTGTTAAAAGGGCGAGTTAAAACTGTTTTCTGTCTGAAATGTCTGACCTTTCAAACAAACTTAAAAGGACCCTTGAAATCATCTAAACAACTCAAAAACAACCGACAAAGTGTTTCGTGCAATTATAACTTGGCCTTTTTCGTATGTCAGTTTTGCCTTTGAGAAATTCGAATGTTAAGTCCAGTACTTTACAGGTTAAGAAAGCCAAATGAATAATTTGGATTAAAAAAAAAAATTATATTTCCCACTGGGAGTGCTATATTGTTCTGGTAAAAAAAACCCATGCACAAATACCTCAAATTTGGCCCGGTGACTTTCCCTCAATATATAGTCGTAATCTCCGTGCTGGTAAGATATTTTATGAATGAAAGATATCAGTAGAAGATACATACCTATATATAAGTGGGTGAGGGTCTAACTATAGACACACATAAATCTCTGCCTAAAAAAGAGTTGTCCTTGAACGTAAAGTTGCGACCGCAATGAGCGAAGAAGGTTTTCTTAGGCACCTGCTGTGGGTCGCCTTAAAATTCACCCTGATCAGGTTGTAGCTTTGTTAAGGTTGGTTTTACCTGCTTTTCTTTGTTTAGAGCGGTTTTAAATTGAGTGTCGAAAGTAATCACCGAATTGCTTTTGTTCTCGCGCCATTTTTTCAACCTATCAGAAGTGAAGCCAAGGCCAATCTTGGCTCGCGCGTGCACCTTTTCCCGCGCTTTGTGTCGGCAGCTACGTGTACCTACTTCGAGTTTTGGTTGGTTTACTGGATTGTCTTCATCCTTTTTGATTGGCAAAAGTAATTACTTTGGTTTTGGTTTTACGACATTCGCGATTGAAACTCGCGCTAATGATTTCTCTTACAACGTCATTTCTGTTCAAGAATCCGGTTTTAGGTTTAATCCGCTTTTACCTACAATAGGTTAAATTGGTGATCCTGATACTTTACCTAGGTTGAATACGCAAACAGATAATTTGAAGAAAAATGTTTTGGAGCCTGAATTAAGCCTAAAATTAGGGTCAGTTAAGTGCATACTTACAGTTCTTTTTTCCCTTAATATGTTGTAATGTTGAGACTCAATGGGTAAGTGTGTGAATAAAGAAAAATAAACCAATAAGTAAACATGATAACATGAACACTGAGAAGATGTGTTGAGATGCGTAACACAGGTTTAAGATCAACGACAACCATTTAAGCTCCTTAACCCGCCTCCTGAACCAGAAGCACCTTCATAAAGCAAGGGCCATTAGTGCAGCGTACAGATTTCAAACTGCGAAAACGACTATGGAAAAATCAGCACGTTTTAATTTTCAGTCAAAGTCAAGTTCAAGGTGTATCGAGCTGTCGTACTATCATCATTCCTGGTCAATTGCAATCTACCGCTCACAGGTGAAAAAGTTCCCTGCTTTTATGATGAAATAGCTTAGGGATGTAATGAATATTTCCTGGAAGGACAAGATCAAGAATAAGGAAATCTGCGACAAATCCTGAACTCTTAGTTACCGGGGGCATTTAGATGGCGCTTTTTAATATTTTGCAGCTTGTAGAAATTTGAAAAACTTCGAAGCAAACAAGTTTATTCGTTCAGCTTTTCCTCCACTTAGAAATACAACAGCTTTTCGGTTTCTTCAGAAGTCACCCTCAGAAAAGAAAACAGTTTCTTGTATCACCCTTAATAGATAATACAAAGATTATAGCGTAAAAATTAAACCGCACAAGTAACAAAGGTCTCTTTTTTAAAAATCTCAGTATGTCTTGCGTGTGTTCCTTTAGAATTAAAAAAAAAAACATGTTCTCTCACACGTTTCACGTCCATGTTGACTGTTTGGATGTGTTCACATTAGTAACTTTGAATTTTATGATCTTTGCCCGCTTGGTTCATGGCTTTGCCGCCAACAGATTGTGCAACCAAAAAATCCTCTAGTATCCATTCTGGAGATTTCCAAATGGAAAAATGGGGTAGTTAGGATTTAATCCTTTTATTTCTTTCCTTTTAACCACTGCCTAACTGATCCTAACTTGATCCTAATTTTTCTTTAGGCTTAATTTAGGCTCCAATAAAAGTTTCTTTAATTCATCTGCATGAGTACGTGCGTATTCAACCTAGGTAAAATGAAGATTACCAATTTAACCTAGGTAAAAACCGATTCAATCTAAGACCGGATTTTACCAGCAACATATACACTCGAGGCAACATGCTGGTAAGCGTATTCGGGACCTGTAGAAAGCACGTACAAACAGCGGCAATCTGGTTAAACACCCTACACCTGTGGTGAGGACACGAAACGCCTGATGACAGCAATGCTTGTTAAAGAATCTTCACACTCATTTGGTCGGGCAGTCTGACGATGGGAATTTCTGGTCAGGGTTATCTTGTTGTGACATTTCATCTCCATCTACATGATGGATAACTTCGGAATAAGGGCGAATTGGCAACATTACATCTTCAGCTAGATCGTGGCGATCTTCGGGTTCCGACCAAAGTTGCGATATCTCTAATTAATTCTGGGCATGCAACGACATTATAATTCAGGCATTTTATCGGCATTGAAACGGGAGGTATTTTAACGGTTTTTGGTCCAGGAACATGTTTTCTATAACATATCAAAAGTCTCCGTAAATCCTAGTTGGGGATTTTGACTAATTACCACTTTTATTAGAGCCCTATGTAGGCTGCATGTGCTGTGTCGGAATAGTGCACCATGGGCTAGCAAAGATAGAGAGAGTTTCTTGCTTTTTCTTCCGAGGTAAGTCCAATAGAATCATGTAATGCCTAGTAGGTGAAACAATTTCTCACTGCACACAAGAATTTTCAATCAGCCAAAAGCAACAATCCTGAAGAAAACGTCCGCGCAGGTTGACTATACTTTTTGTGAAGTATTTATTTAGTATAGGGTCATGTTTTAGGCTATGTAATTCAAGAAAAGTTCATTTGTCATTGACGTGAGTTGTGAATTAAAAGTGAATTTCACCTCACTGAAAAACCGACGTCATTGCACTCAATCACTTAGGGCTTCCAACATATTTTTCTCATGAAACTTAAGTTATTCGTCAGTTCATCTATTTCATTTAGAGCGTACTGAAAAATGTTTAGGAATGGCACCAATTTCTTTGGAATTGTCCAAAGTTTTCTGCTAAGGCCGAAAGAAAGTCTTTCGCTCACTTTACTTGTGAATGAATGTTGAAAGCGCGCCCAAACGTTGCAATTTGGTTCAGTTTGATAACTTTTTAGTGTGCGCAAAAATTGTACATCTATATGACGTATGAATTTGATTTACTAATAGTTCCAATTTTCCGGCGAGGTAAAGAGACACTGAATTTTGTAATAGAGGGCGTTCTAATTACCATCCGAGGAACGGATCGTATAAGCCAGTATTGCAGGCCACCAACGTCACTTGGAGACGATACAAGAAGACATCCACTCGAGGATTGGAATTCCGAAGCTTAAAGAGGCACGCGCATTACATTACCACTTCCTCCAACAAATTTATCTACACATGGGACACGCGTGAAAGTCGCAAAGCTGAGTTCGGTCGATATCTTGGTGCCCTAGACTGGGAATCAATTTTCTTATCCCTAAACACTTGCGAAGAGCTAGGGTGCGTTTTCAGTCGGGCTATAACTACAGGCCTTGACATCCTTACGCCCTTGAAGAAGAAACGTGTGAATGTTAGGAACGTTCCCTGGATGACAACTGAGGTGAAAGCCTTTATCATCAAAAGGCAAAGTGCCTTCCACAAGTTGGGTCCTGACTCTATACAATTTAAATTCTACAGGAACATCGTTAATCGTGAAAGAAAACGTTGCGAAGCAAATTTTACGAGTCCAAGATCAGTACTCTTAAAGATAGCAACCCAAAGAGATGACGGAGTGAGGTAAATCGTTTAAGTGGTCTACAGTCACGCTCTGGAGACCTGCGCGATCTGATAGATGCTGGGAACCTCGACGACCTTGAACTAGCTAATTCCATCAACACGGCTTTCTTAGAGCCCATGCAAGAATACCGACTGGTTGAACCGCTGGTCGCACTACCCTTGGATGAGTCCCCTACGTTCCTGCAAGTTACTGAAAACCACCAAGTTTACCAGGCCCTAAGAAAACTGAACCCAGTCAAAGCTTGTGGTCCCGACGCCATCTCAAACTGGATGCTAAGGGAGTACAGCGAACGTCTGGTCGGTCCCATCACAAAGATGTTGAATGCCTCCTTTAAGGAACAGCGACTCTCCAGTATATGGAAGCATGCAGACGTTACAACACTACCCAAGCAAAGACCTGTAAAGGACTTGAAAAAAGATCTTCGTCCTATATCGCTGACACCTTGTTTATCCAAGATTGCTGAGGAGTTTGTTGTGGGTTTCCATGTCAAACCAGCAGTGCTGCAGATACTGGACGAATGTCAATATGGAGCGGTGCCTAAATCCTCCACCACACTCGCCCTGTTAGATATGCTAAACAATTGGACCATGGCCACCGACGGAAACGGCACTACAGTAAGAATAATCATGTTTGACTTTAGGAAAGCTTTTGACCTGATAGATCTTAGGATTCTAACAGATAAGTTAAGATCTCTCAATTTGCCCGTAAGTGTTGTAAATTGGATAATGAATTTTCTTAGCGAACGGTACCAGAGGGTCAAGCTTTGTGAGGGGTGCGTGTCGGAGTGGGGTTTGGTTCCCTCTGGCGTCCCCCAGGGCACAAAGCTTGGTCCCTGGCTATTTATCCTTGTTATCAACGATTTAATAGTTCATGGCGCAAGCCTATCGAAATATGTAGACGATACAACTGTATTGAAGTTGTAGAGAAAGGTGAAATCAGTTTCGCCCAACAACTAGTGAACTCAGTTGAGCACTGGGCTATTAAGAACAGGTTCCAACTTAACGAAAAATGTAAAGAGATGTTATTTGTGACGAATGAGCTCGCGAAGAAGGCCGAAATAACTATTTTGTCGGCACGGGAATCAACGCGGCCTGGGCTCCAGGCCGGTGCATCATGGGTAGAGAGAAAACCGTATATAAGGGGAAGTGTAGCACGTGATAGTCATCTAGGCCTCGGAATCAACCCAGTTCAGAGCTCCGTTTAATATATATATATATATATATTTTTTTTTTTTTAATTCTAGTTGTCTAAGATGTTTTGTTTTTACTGCACTATATCGGCTGCCTTACCTTTGTAAAGCCCCCGTAGGAAAGGCTACCAACCGCCAGAGCTTGAGCCATGGTTCCTACCCAGATTTCCTGCCTTTTTTCCCCAAGGGTTTTTTTTATGGCAGGTTTTTTTCTTGCCTCCGTTCTAATCGCACGTCTATTGTAAGCGGTTGCTCAGCTCCTGCATTATTATTATTATCCTCTTTTAAATTAGCGTTGTCTACTTGTACGATATTTTTGTATTTTAGGTTTAGTGAACAACTCAGCTTGTCTGACATAATGTGCTCGCTTTTAGGGTTTTTGTCCAACGTAGTGGGCACCCTAGCTTAACTAGCATGATATAATGTTTGTATATGGGGTTGTTGGCTCCGTAGTAGCAGACACCCCAACCTAACCGGCGTGTTTTGTTTTTGTACGGGGTTTTTTCGTCCAAAGTTGTGGACACCCTAGCCTAACTGGCCGCATATGTTTTGTACGGGGATTTATGTCCAAAGTTGTGGACGCCTCAGCCTAACTGGCCTGATATGCTTCGTAGGGGGTTTTTGGTCCAAAGTTGTTGATATCCCAGCCTAACTGGCCTGATATGTTTTGTACGGGGATTTTCGTCCAAAGTTGTGGACACCCCAGCCTATCTGGCCTGATATATTTGTGTACGGGGATTTGTATCCAAAGGTGTGGACTTCCCTGCCTAACCGGCGTGACGTGTCTGTACATGATATTTTTCGTCTAAAGTAGTGGATATCCCAGCCTAAACGGCACAATTTTGTTTGCATATAGGGATCGGTCCAAAGTTGTGGACCCACCAGACTATGTTTTAGCTGCATGCTTGTTTCTTTGTTCTGTGACACACATTTGTTACGCGAGAGATTTTGGTCCAGAGTAGTGGACAATCTATAGAAACACTCGTCAAATACCTATTGTAATATGTTCAGATCTGCTTTGAGTATGGACTCTTCACAAGTTTCCACATGGACAATTCGCACAAGTGGTCGGCGACAGGAGTTTAGACCCATCAACAAGCAGTTACTGAGCGAGTTATGTAGATTCTTATTCACGTAATGTTTGGGTTGGTTCTTGCAAGGCCCGCCCAAATAAACTTATTTGCCTATTAGCTGTGTGTTTCATTCGTTGTGAAGTGGAGACAAAATTTACTAATAACCTTCGCAAAACATCGTGATGATCTGCCTCCTTTACTAGTTAACGGTCAGGCCCTTAAACTTGTAGATAACGCTAAGTTACTCGGCTTAACAATCAGCAGTAATCTTACTTGGAACGAGCATACGTCAACAGTAGTTAAAAAAGCTGCTAAACGCCTTTATTTTCTAAAGCAGCTAAAACGTTCAAGTGTCCCAAAGACAGAGCTACTAAGTTTTTATATAACATGTATAAGGTCTGTATGTGATTATGCCATACCAGTTTTTCACTCTTCACTTCCTGAGTACTTGGTTAAAGACTTAGAGCGGGTGCAAAAGAGGGCCTTAGCAATAATTTGTCCAAATCAAACTTACTCAGACGCTCTTGTATCCATGAATTTAGAGTATTAGAGCAGCGTCACCATCATCTAAGCCAGTCACTCTTTAACTCAATAGAAGGGGATATCTCTCATCGTTTACATAAGCTATTACCACCTTTGCATAAGTCTAAGTATAATCTAAGACGTTCTCGAACTTATGATGTTAGTTTTAAAACAATAGAGCCAAACGCAGCTTTTTCAATTTTTATTGTATACAATTGTCTATTAGTATCTACTCTTGTATTTAATGTATAACGCAATTCAGCCCTTTGGCTGCAACGTTTTTTTTCAAAAAAATTATTCACTATTCACATATATTATCTAACAGCTCTTTTCGGCTCGCCATTAACCTTAAGGCTGTGGGCCAAGCTTTCACAAGGGGCCAAGAAGCATCCTAAAGGGAATATACAGTACTTGCTGGATGGAGGTGCTCTTTTCCACCGAGTCTCATGGCCGAGAGGTTCTTCAAAATACAAGGAAGTGTGCGACCTGTATTGCAACTATGTGTATAGAAATTACAGAAGAGCGATCGTATTTGACGGATACTGAGAAAAGCTAAAGCTATTGCGCAGCAAAGGCACGCATCTGGTAATGTTGCTGGCACTGTCTCTTGCTGTTAAAGGATAATTTTCTCTCGAATCCTAAGAACAAGCAACACTTTCATGGACCGCAGAGACCATTTTAAAGTTGTAGGGCTAAAAAATCTGGCCCATACAAACAAACGCTAAGGAAGTGTACGTCATTTATCTTGCATTTGCGCGCCAACCCAATAAATATAACATAGACTTCCTCACTTGTTATATTATTAATTCAATACAGCCATTACGTTAAATAAACCTACGTACCCTTACTACGTTTTGAAGCTGCTCGCAGTGCCGAAATTTCTCTTGCGGTTTTATTGCGGGAAACAAACTTCTCTGCGACTTCAGATATAGAAACACTGTTCTCTGTTCTCTGCTTGTGACCATTCAACACTGCTACAATCGTGGTCAAAAGTTGTTGGAAAGGTTGCGCGCATCACTTCACTTCACACTTTATTCGATTATTCAAACTATTGGCTGTACTATTTGGGAAAAGTTACCATGCTCTTGTGGGCCCCCCTCCCCCATATTCAATGTTGGAAGAAAAGTAACCAAAAAGTGATGCTGCCTTTCCAACACTTTTACCATGATTGTAGGTTGCTAAAGCTTTTGTCACCCATCTCGGATCAAAGCCACTTCTTCAGACGACCTGCAAATGAAAATGAAGGTTCGCCACCAGTGCTGGTGGCACGATTTACGGCAACCAGCTTACTGATATTATGTACTTCTTGGATGAGCTTCTTTTGTTTCTGGAAACCTCTGACACCGGAAACAGGATTTCGTCAAAACATGATACTTTCTCCTTTAACATAACTTCCAAAATACTTAATTGCCCAGGTAGCGCCCCAGTATCAACATCTTCGCTGTATGATGCTTTAAGAAGCTTGAACTCTGCCTCGTAGTCGTCACCATTAGCAGCTTTAACCAAGAGGGTCGTCTCCATCTGGGCGTAGGAGCTGACGCTGATCGATAGCACTGACGATAAGATCAATAGCCTCACAATAGACCCTTCTAAAGTGATCTTTGGCAGTTTGGGAATAGCTTGGTGCACCAGTCTGACTGGAGTGCGTCGCTTTCTTGGAAGTGTTGGTTCGCCAACCTGGCCTTCACTCTTGCGGGCAACAGTAGCATAGAAATGGTCGAAGCTCTGATCAGTGCGCATTTTTGTGAGCTTCTCCTTTGTTAGATTTGCCAAGCGTTGTCCACTGACAGCAGCCACCCTGAAGCGTCTTAGATAGATTATCGGCGCGGGAATAAAGCCGCTCTCCAAGATGCAAACCAAAGAACAATTCAAATCGTTCCATTTGGGCCTTGCATCCTATTATCCTTGCACGCACATCGGGTTGTAATCGTTAGGACAAGCAAACATCCCACTCTTCCATAAGAACTGCGTAGTTCTCAGGAATTCGTCTAGAACAACTGGCTCTAACCGTCCGCCTTGAAAGGCAAAGTCCAATAATTCCACGGGAACTAGTATCCTCGTCTTCCGTCTCCAGATTTTCTTTGAGCTGTTGAAGTAAGGATTCCCTTGGAAAATTTATTGAAGACAGAATATTATCGCTCGACGAGGATGAAGACGATGCTCAAGAACTAGTTATCTCTTCAAACTCTCAATGCGCCGTTTTTAAAACACCTTTAGCGACCATTAACTTCTGCTATAGTACGAAGACTCTCCAAAGGCGACAAGACAATGGCGGCGCGCCCGCCGCCTCTCTCGCCTCTCTGAACGACCAGAAACCCGTGGACGAAATCTCTATTTTGACTGATCTAAACAACAACGAGGGAGCCCAGCATAACCATTCAGCAGTGGTTGTTATGCCAGATGAACATAGTGAATCTCAGTCAACGAACAGTATCAGCAGAAATCAAATTGAGTCAAGCAGTAGCAGATTCATAGACGATGCGAAGTCCTCGTGTAAAAATGGTCAAATCACCCAAGGCTGTACTGGTTGTCAGTCATTGAGAGACGAATTACAGAGGATAAAGGCCGAGTTAGAAGATTCAAAACAGCGATTCAGTTCTTCAGACACAGAATTGGGTAAAGTAGATTCGCTACCGGAGAATTCTAATTGCAGAAACGAAATACACAAGCTTTGGATAGCGGATAACGGTTGAATCCATCAACTCCCAACTTAAATTCCCCGCCAAACAAGCTTCGACGTTTGAACAAGAACTCAACTAATACAAGCTTAAGTGTGCAACATATGAGGACAAAATAAAAAAGATGCCGGAAGAAGAAAAGGCTTGTCTTCCAGAATCCCTTAGAATTCTCTCTACAGAGTCTTATGCCTGTTCTAAGGTTTCGACTGAATGCGCTGTTAATGACCAACAAGAATCTCCTGGGAAATCAATTACAATGAATGGGAACCATGAAAGAAGCACAAGAGGTAAACGATCGAAAAACAAACCCAATGGAACAACACAAAAGAACTTCACCAGGTCATCAAAGTTGCGCCAGCCTGCAAATTATGCTAACACAAGAAGGAGTTCGCGAAATACAGAAGAAGCAACCTCAATAAAAGAGAGCCATTTTGCCAGTGCGGAAGGAAAACCTGTCACAGTTGTTGTGGCGACAGCATAGTGCAAAATGTACGAGGATGGAAACTTTCTAGATCCAACAAGGTTGTAGTGAAATCATTTTCTGGCGCAACCACATCTGACATGGAAGATTACCTAAAGCCGATAACCAGGAAATGTCCAGAAAGCTTGATTCTACATGTCGGTACAAATGACCTGCTGTCGATCCAAACACCACAACAAATTGCTGAGAGTATTGTGAACTTGGCGGACCAGATTGAAAGTGACTCACCGGGGAGGGGACTCTTGTCTCTATTTCTGCTTTTTGTGTCCGGAAGGAAGGTGAACTGTGGAAAAAGGCTACTAAGATTAACAAGTTGCTCAAAAGGTTCTGCTCCAATCGAAGGTGGGGTTTCCTTCCTCACATCAACATTGACTCTTCGTGTCTTAATGCGAGTGGACTTCATTTAAATAGAAAAGGGGTGAGCATTTTGTCCAGTAACTTTTTAACTCGTATTGATAATATTTGAATCTCTAGTGCTTGTGAAGTGCAGTGTGAGCCTCAGATTGATGATTTTATCTCTCCCATTTTACCCCCCAGTCGTGGATTCAAACTAGCTAAAGTGAATGTCACCAGCTTGATGAAACATATCGACGAACTGAGAATCTTGCTCGCAGACACACCCGTTGATGCTGTATCAATTAACGAGACCAGGCTTGAAGACTCGG
>NC_090883.1:16765872-16773372 GCF_036669925.1 Montipora capricornis
CTTTCGTGAAGTTCGGATTGTGTATTACGTAATGATTTATTACAATTACTTTGGTTAAAAAGTAATGATAGATTGGAGTCCGGAAGCTTTTTATATTTTTAAAATAAAACTTTAATGAAAGCGTATGTTTATGAGGGGAACGAAAACTATAGAATATTTATATATAATTCGTTCAAAAGTTCTTTGCTACGAGTTAAAAAATGTCTCCGGAAATCCTACATAATAAAATGTATAGAAGTTGAATATATTATTTTAAGTTCTTAGCCAAAGAATTTCAGCCATAATTCAATACATTCTTGCTCTTTCTTGCTCCTTTTTAGCATAAGAAAAGTATTTCTTCCTCGCTGTGACATCGGGGACGACAGTGAAGTAACCCGGTAAAATTCTGTTTCATCCCATGGGGTTTCCATCAGGTCCGGGGAGAAGGTAAAGCGAGAGTTTTTGATTGAAGCTGCTAGGAAATCTGCGCCAAATTTAACTGGATTCTTTGGTAACTTGTCCGCGCTATATGTACCGCAATCGATGATCTTTGAACGTTTGGGTTCTTTCGCAGACTGTGATTCACTTTGGCGCGCTTCGGTTTGGCAGGGCCTCTGTCCGTCATCACTCCATTCAAATATTGTACTCAATTGAGGCTTGAACAAAATCTTTTTTCTAGACAGTCGATATTTTTTCGTCAACATAAATACAATTTTGACAGTTCAACTCTTCGTGGCCTCAACGGCGGCAAGCTATTGCTTTGTCAAGAAAACCGTGAACAGGATGACAGAATGTTCAATCTCCTTTAAAGAATTAGAATCATTTATGATAAACAATTCAAAAATATATCCCACGTACTATATCTACCACCAAAAGCTTTGAAATAATAGCGCTTAAATAACCTGCAATTGAATGAATTAAAATTCTTCATCGAAATACAATAAGAGTTGTATTTCGCCTTTACCGCTGAATTTAGTTTAGAAAAATAAATTACAATGCGGGAGAACTGTGTTTATTGATAGCACTCGCCAATAAAGGGACCATTACATGTATTGTCTTATTTGCTAATCCTTGAAAAAAGCTTCAATTTCTCTGAATGTCACGAAAAACGTGAAATAAATCGCTTGGTATAGTTGAAGCACGTGCCAATGCTTCATCGTTTTCGCGAGTTTCATCTGCCAGGGGGTCTCACTTGAAAACTATTTGGACCAATACATTGCTGGTGGACTCATTTTAGGCGATCTAGGTGTAGCATAAGGAATATGAAAGCTCGATGCCCTGCTTTCCTTTATTAATTTAGGAGGGAAAAACTTGATTATAAGGAGCAAATAAGATGTAGGGTCATAATCCTTCCTGGAGCAGTACCATCCGTTTTGAATTTTTTTTCCTTCCGAATAGGTTAACATATACCATACCGACTCTACAGAAAGGTTTACTGCTTTAATATCTTCCTTATTCTAATTTAATCGAGATGATCCTGTAAGAAGGTTTAAGGTGGGAACGTAAACGTATCACGTGGAAAGGTCAATAATTATAGAAAGTGGGTCACAAAACACACGATTCCATTTACTTTGTTGCCTGCAACACGTGCTATCTTAAAGCAGCTCTCGATTTCGAATCAGCTTTGTCGTTGTATTTAAGCTGTATATATTGACACTTGAACTCGCTTAAGTGCTTGTTCGGGCATACTGCTAACGAGATAGGAGGAAAACGATGGTGTCAAGATTTTTTTGTAATAAATGACTTAAATTTGTGGCTCAATTACTTTTTTATTTCGATTTACGAAGAAAGAAATGTGATCACGAATGGTATATAGATTTATCTTGCGTGCTTTCCCTTTTCGCCTTTCTTCTCTGTGGATAAATTGCTGAAGGGCCTTGCTTATTCTCGTAAAATTTCTAGAAACGTCTCGTTAATCCTTGAAATTGAAGAAGGTTTTGATTCTTCTTTTTGAGAAGAGATCTTTCCACATATAGTATAGTCTAGAAAGCTATGGCACACGTGTGAGCATAGTCTGACGTACCATTAATCTGGTTGGATCGCTGTTCAGTATCTATTCTTGGTTTGCACGTGACGTCACAAAAAATAAAATACAAAACTAAAGAACCTTTTGAGTTTTTATCGCGATCAGCTACAGGGGGTTTTTAAAATATATCTGTTTGCATGTTTTCATCTCGGCACCGTGATTCCTTTCGAAAATAGAGCAGTTTGAATTTCAGAGTTTTTCACAGTGCGTGACATGTTGACGGCTTTCGAAAAACATGCCAGTTGCATAAAACACCGATGCCCCTATGTGGCCTAAACAGCCAATATACTAGGAGACGTGTCTATACGAATGTTTGCTGGCTCATTTTACAGCAGAAAGTGTTGAAGACAGCCAAACTAAATTCCACATGTTTCTGCAGGTTTCCGTCCGCCATGTTGGTGTACCTCAGCAGTACACCAACATGGCGCCTCAATACTAAACTCTACAAATTTGAATAATATATTTTGCTGAATAACTCAAGTATGGAATCGCAAGTATGGAATCGCAAGTATGGAATCGCACAGCCCTGAGACTTGGACCCGTTATTTATTTGTTCCTCTTCTATAAGATTTCCATTTCTTGACTCAATTTTTTAAATGGTAAGCGATTTATGTTTTCACTTCCGTGACGTGCAACCCAAGAAGGGTGCTTTTCATTTGTCAGGAAATTCCAATTTCGGTGACCGTTGCCAAACAGTGTAACCGAGCGACGGTCGTCGAAAAATTGGAATTGGATAAACTTTCAAAGGCAAAGGAACGATCCAGTCGAAATAAAGAACTACCTTAAAACGTAGTCCTAAATTTTCGGTCGGAATTTCCCCAAAACTGCCTTACAAAAATAGGCCTTATCACAGTTTTCGACGCCATCTTGACGGGTAGGCAAAGCGGTCAGAAATTACAGTGTTTCTATGGGAATCCGATAGCAAATAACTTCTTCCAAAATTGAATTTTACACAATTTGTGAATCAAAACGTTAAAATACTAGGTAGAAGATTGTATTCCCCAAGTTTGAAGGATGTAGCTTTCCTGTAAGTCGCTGAGCTTTTTTTTTTTATTTTCCCTACATTAGTCTTATTTTTTTTCCCGCGAACTGCGTCTAGACGTTTGTCTACCCAGCCAAATTTACAGACAAATGTGTGGAAAATTCAAAAAATTAACTGAGCGTCTTCTAGCCAAGCTACATACTTCAAACTTGGTGAATACAATCTTCTACATAGTATTTTAACGTTGCGATTCAGAAATTGTAAAAAATTCAATTTGGAAGAAGTTATTTGCTATCGGATTCCCATAGAAACACTGTAATTTCTGACTGCTTTGCCTACCCGTCAAGATGGCGTCGAAAACCGTGATAAGGCCTATTTAGCTTACACGCGGAGTTATAAAATTTTGGCATCCACGTATTAGCAAAAATGTCGGTGTTTCGGGGAAAAGTTAAACAGTGACAATTTAGGTGGATTCCCTAGAAATAGAACTTGTCATTGATTTTCGATGAAACTTCCAACACTGTTGTAGCATGTCAAGGAGATGAAAAATGTAATAAAAAGGGGGAGTCACTGTGCTCGTTTCCGTGGTACGACGCTGACGGATACGGCTATTTCAGCTTCTTTGACAATTGCCGCGCACTCCCAATGTTGGACAAATTTAGCTCGATTTTATAAATGTTATCCAACGAATAACGGAGAGCCTGGTGTCATTCTATGGTTAATTCAAGTACGTACCTGAAAAATGTACTTATAGTACCTTAGTGAGTGCTTAACACTCCAAAATAGATTTAATTTAAGTGCGGGCTGTTTGACTCTTAATCGCTCCTTCCGTACAATTTTATAACATTGCCAAAAAACTGGCCATAGATTTTTGCTGATGTTTTCAGTACTCTATGAAGACACCGTTCTCAGAAAATATATGAAACAAAAAATGGGGGTCACTGTACTCGTTCAGGAGAAATCGCCATTCCTTGATAGATTAGGCTTGGAGTCAATGAAAATCCGTCACTTTATCTATGTGCCCGCGCTACTGCTGGCACCAATGACACAAGAAATTATGCGCAGTAGGGTTGCGCGTTGCAAAACCAGGGAATCATCTTAAGGTGATTCCTCAGTATTGCACTGCGCATCCTGTACTGCGCATACGGAGTGTCAATATTTATAAATTGGTCAAATCTGTAACAATTTAAATATGGCGTAAGTCGAGGATACACGCTGAGACAGTTCTCAAAACACGTTACAGAAGTTGTGAATGACCATAACTCTTTGCGAATAAGTGCGCGCATTCCTAGAACATGGCAAATTTTCTTGTTTCGATCTACGATAATCGAGATAGACAGCTACGATGGTGTTTTACTCTTAAACAAACACGGTGACCTATATTTTTTATTTCATAATTTTAGTGTACAAATTATCCCCTTTAAAAATTAATTTTAAAAAATTATCGGAAGAAAAAAAGGTACAGCTAAAAACGTTCACAAAGCCCCTTACCCAGGGATGTAAATCACGATTTTGAAAACAACGACTCGAGAAACGTTTTGAGTCGATGTCGTTTTCAGTTGAGTGATTTTTCCATAGACTATATAAGAAAGTGTTCCATATGCTCTAAACTTTCTAACTATCAGGTTTTTTTTCAAATGCTACCTTTAAAACCCTCTCATTTAGTAACCGCAAAATGTACCCTGAGCCGATGAAATAACGCGCGTGATTAGTATCAATACAGGCATCAATGGGGTAAGATTGATCCTTTATATCTCTTAAGCAAGGAGGGTGACATATCTTTTTTATTGTAGTTCTCAAAACAGGGATTAGTAGGGAACATTCAGGGAAAGTTTCACTGAAATCGTTCGACAATTTTTTTTTATGGGGAATCACCTTAAGCGCATTGCCCTTGTCTTCGCGGCAAGCTACCTAAAGCAAGTTTTATTTTCATTAAAAGTGGGAGAAAAGATTTACCCTGCTTGGCAAAGGTTTCCTTGATTTCCCTTTCTAGCGAGTAGGAAAGGAAACCACTGCACAAACTTCCTCGACGTTGTGTAACGCATGCGTGACTTGACTTCAATACAACGTCACTTGGACAGGTGTTACAATTCAAACTGGATGTTTCTCGCTATGTAGGGAAATCAAGGAAACCTCTGCCAAGCAGGATAAAAAAACCATCTAAACATGGTAATTCTGTCAAATTTACATAAACATATCATAACAAAGAAACTTTTTTCCTGTATGTTAATGATATGCATAACTAGTGTAATAAATTTAGATTTGTCTTTGTACTGATGATTCAAATATCGTTTTTGATGATAACAACTCTACAAGTAGCATTAAATACTATAACACGAAACCTTCGTGACTGGCGTACATTAAAAAAAAACTCCCAATATTATTATTGAAGCTTGCAGCAACATCGAAACTCTGTTCTATCTAAAAGCCTTGTATACAAAATGAGGTCATGATGAACTAGAGAATGAGAATTATTTCAGCAAACACACCTATGAAATACAACCGAGCAAGGCCATGCACAATTCTGTACATCCTAACAGCCTTTCGCTGCATACGCAAGTCAACTAATGATTATTGTTATGAACTATATTTGCCGCCGTTGAAAACTGTTTTCTTTTTTGATCACATTTCGTATTTGCTAGTCATAGCCGCGTGGAGGCTGGAACTGAATAACATTTGCAACACGTGATTCAGGAAAGAAATCGTGTAGAACCGGCATTTTGGTTGTTGTCACTATTTTCAAAGAAAAGTACTTCTTCTTTGCCCGCCGGAAAGAATGAAATTTGGTTAACAGCCCTGCATACCAATTACTCGAGTGTTTAAGCGGGTCGCACAAACGAAAGTTTTACTTCCTGATGGCTGCTTGGTCAGGGATGAATCATTGACTGTAAATACTGAACAAAAGACGAAAAGGCATACAATTGTAATTGCTTGCCGGAGAATGGGCCCTTTGCAGGATAGTGATCACATGGTACAAATCCGCCATACTGGGACGCAAATTGCCCACTGGGACATCTAAGACAAAGAAAATTTAGATTAACTAGCCTTTGTTTTAGATGTCCCAGTGCGCAATGTGCGTCCCAGTATGGCGGATTTGTACCATGTGATCACTATCCTGCAAAGGGCCCATTATCATCGTAAGAGCTGGTGTTGAGGCGTTGGAGACCACATGTGTAATATTCTCTCAGTCTCCTCCTGACGTGGATTTGCTGCGACTGTGGCTTTCCGAAGTTTTCAAACTCTTTCTTCGACTCTAGTGTGGAAACTGTTGAATCTGAAAATTCATTCGCAGTGCTAAATACAACAAGCGAGTCAAACATGTCGAGCAACTCGGACAACGAAACGAGAAAGCCGAAGAGAAAAGCACCTCATTACCAAAACAAATAGTAGTACCCAAAAAACAGCTTTTTGGAATGAATGCGTTATCGACCTAGACGATCTGTGAGCATCCGTTAACACACTTTCGGTTACTATTTAACTACCTTGGGAAAAAAGTATCCCCTCTTCAGAGTCAGCTAGCAATAAATTATTTTCCGAGGTCGCCAGTCAGCATATATTATTTTGAGGCCTATTCCCAGCCAGGAGGGAGATATTGCATTTTGGGCGCCAGCCAGCAGCATCTATCATGTTGAGACCCTTCCCAGCCAGCGTCAGCCAGCGTAAGGTATTGGAAATTTTCATTTTCCCAGTAAATAATAATCTTACAATCTTACGCCTCTCCTCCCCCACCCCCCTTCCCCCTCCGCTTACAACGATAGTTTTCCTTTCGTTGTAGACCGTAACTGAAACACCTCTGGACAAAAACTACGAGAGGAAATTTTCATGCCAGTTATTAATGACTAATTAATGATTAATTAACATACGGTATAAATTTTCAAGGTTCCTTGTCTCTAGATGAAAGACAGTTGAACTTACCCCTTTTGAAATATTTCAGCACAACGCGTTCCGAAATACGCAGTACCTTGGTATTCGCAATTGAGAAAACTTACATTGTATACAGGGACCGCTACGGAATAAAACAGTTGACAAGTTTAACAAGCGGGGGGCTTATGCACCTATATGCGAGTCAGCCAAGCAGTCTTTTCAGTGGACAGCTCTATAAGAAAATCCAAGGGACAGTCCGACACACTGTCTTTTCGATGGACGAAGTTGGAAAATAATTGAAATTCCAGTAATGCACAGGCATTCCTTATGGACGACGCAGTTAAAGAGTTTAAAAGGCCAATATGGCACAGGTAGTCATTGTCATCGAAGAGTCGGTAAACCAATTGAAACGCAAACAGGGCACAGGCATTTCGATGGACTACATGCGCACCACCATGACAGACCTATATTCCGATGGACGACGCAGTAATCCAATAAAAATGGTAACATGGCACAGTCATTTTCATGGACGACACGGTGGGAGGATTAAACGACACTCACGGAGAAAAACCTTTTGATCATATGGAAACGTTAAAAAGATCGAGGAGCTCCAACATTACCTCCGCTCTTAAGTCTGGTGCTAAAAAAA
>NC_090883.1:16778372-16788372 GCF_036669925.1 Montipora capricornis
ACTTACACTGACACTGAGCACAAACGTTATCGCAAATTCTGAATAGACTTGCATACACCGGATTAAAATGGCGGAGGATAAAAAAAACGTTTGTTATCCCGATTAGGCCTTGCTGATTAGGTATTGATATGTTCGCTTTGTTCTTTTGTTATATGGACACTAATTACTTCAGATCCGGTATATGAAAGACCAGCCTAAATTCTTGCAGCTCGGAGGAAGGAAGTTCTTCAATTTTCCCATTTCTTCTTCACTTGCAAGCAACTCTTTGAATAACTGAAAGTTATATGAAATTTTATTGTTCGTGTTAGTATTTTCTTGTTTCTCAGAGAAAGATTTTACGTCCGCTTCAGATAACTCGCCATTATTCACTGACTGTTTGCACAAACAAAAATGCAAATACGCGAAATGACGCCATCAATATCCTCACAAAATATGCCACTCGGGTCCCGGATGTAGTTTCGTAGGAATTTAATGAATGATGTATTTTCCAGTAAAACACTCCTGTCTATATAATAGATACTTTTATCACCAAAGCTACTATTCTGTGTGTTCGGAGGTTTGTTAACCTTGAAAAAAGCCAACGCCTTCATCGCCCTTAGAGGACTAACATATTACCACACATTTTCAGGTGATCTACTTGAAGTATGTTAATATACACTTTGCTGGTTTTTACCGTCATTTTCAATGCTGGTAAGTAATATGATGATACACGTGAAATTATATGTTGCAGCTGCCCCGGATATGTATCGATGTTCTAAGCAAACTTTCAGTGCAGTTAATGGAAAGCGTTTGAGAAGAAACTGGCTTACACGAACAAAAGTTTCTGAAATATTTTATTGCTCTCAATTTCACGTATTTCACGCAATTCATGCACAAACAACAGTTTCTTACAGCATCGCAGCTTGGTTTGCCTTGTAGAGTGTAGGATTTGCATGTAGCTTAGGTCAAATTCCCGATAAGATCGCCAGCTTTTATTTTTCTCAGTGCTCTTGAGGATACAGTAAAGTGCACATTTGTTACCTCGCAATGTCCTTTGTACAATGGAAGGTATGCCATTGTCAGACATCCTACAGAATTTTCTCGTGAAATCACCATGCAAATCAATAACTCGGTATTACACAATGTAGGTGGTAAACACTCACTTACTTTCTGTTGAACTGATTAGGATCTATCTTGCTCTCTTTAGATGGGGATTTCGTTCCTCTCTACTATAACCCTTTAAAATAAGGCAATTGTAATGCATTATTTAATACAGATGCTATCTAGCAGAAAATTTAAGACATTCAATCGAGTAAGTTCCAACTTTGGCCATGGATCAAACCTCTCCGAAATAGCTCTTGTCCCCGCTGAAGCACGCACTAGGTTTGTTGCCATGTTAACCTATCAAGGATATAGTAAATCCAATAATTTAACGGAACAACCCTCCTCTGCCAATCACTCTACTTATTGATTAACCTGCAAACGACGTTAGAAATGTTGAACGTTGGCCTTCCGGCCGTTGGCGTTTTTATTTGCTCGCGCTCGGTTGGTAAGAGGTCATTTTTGCGCATGCTATTGAAAAAGAAGTGAAAATATACGAGTGGCGTCTGAACTGCGTGTGAAGAAACCGACTGTTGAATGCCCGGAGTATCGTTTTATGGAATTTTAGTAGACGAAAAGAAAAGGCCTGAGCGGCTCGCTGTTATTCGTATAGCCTCCATGGGTATTGGTAATTTGTTTTCCAACAGTCTTATGAGCGAATGGAAGACGCTTCGATGGAAGTCCCATATTTTCACTAAGTGAATGCAGCATCCCTGAAAATGTAAATTTTAACTCTGTGACAAGGTTGCAAAAAGTGCTTTAGAATGATCAAAAAAGATTTTTAAAAAAAGATATAAAATTAATGAACCATATAAGTTTCAAGCTTTTAAAGTTTTGGGTTGCTATGCAGGGGTTGGAGTTGTGTGCTCTAAGAGGGATATGTTTGCTGTGCGATTCAATTATTGATTCAACTCTCGAGCTCTAGGAGACTTGAATATGAAAAATAAAATAAAATAAATCTAGAAAGGAATTAATTGATACTCAGCTTTAGTTATTCATGCATGCTCAACATTAAAGTAATAACTGCATTGAAACAATTGCATGGCAAATGACCCAGCACATGCGGCTGCAGAAGAGAGCAAAATGTGTGCTTGAGGAAAAAAAGGTACAAACAAATGTGGTGTAGCAAGCGAGTGTTCGCACAAAATGGGAAGTCTTCGGCAATGTTTGAAGGAATGCATCTTCTGGTTCTATGACTCCTTTTTTTTATAATTTATAGAGATCTTTGCAATCTGAACAAAAAGAAACGATTCCACAATTTCATGTCCTTAAAGAAATAAATTCCACTTGAAAACGTAGAGGAGCTTGCGAAGTTAATGCAAACAAAAATAACCTGCGCGTTTGTAACATTGTCAGAATTTGAAAATTGATGTCAATCACTTAAGTGGCCTGCGGGAGAGGACAGGTTTAAGCAGGTGTTTTCAATGTCGCAAAATTGGAGATTCTGACCTTAACACTCAATTAACTGATAGGTTTGAAGTTGGACTCAGATAAATTGTTTCAGAATGAAAACTTTAAAAAAGCTAAAAAATAGATCATCTTACCAACAAGAGGCATTTTTCTCACAAGTAGAGTTAACAAATGTGAGAATGATATACACAGTAAATGAAATGGTGACAATGGAACCCACTGGAATCTCGGAAACATCCGAGCTCCAGATGGGATTTGAACCCACGACCCTCCGAGATCTAGTCGGATGCTCTAACCACTGAGCTACTGGAGACTCTATGGTGAGCAAGGTCGAAATGTGGGTCTTTGACTCGAGCTGCATCACGCAGCTACAGAGTCAAATAACGGCAGCATAGCTCATAACTGCATCACGCAGTCACATTAAAGGATATCTACGATGCGGCCAACCAACCACCCAAGTGCGCAATTGAGTTTCCAGTGGGTTCCATTGTCACCATTTCATTTACTAAGTAGAGTCAAGTACTACATTGACGTAAAAAAAAAAAAAAAAAATACACTCTCATTAACATGATGAGAATCACTTACATGTTCAAAATATGTCGTTGAACATTTTCTTTTTTGGACTGACGTCAACCAGGATCTATTTTATTTTGGAGAGGAGCTCGAGGGTTTTGAAATTGTTGGATTGTTTTGGTTCTTAACAGTATTTCGTACTTATTTTAAAGAATTGACAGAAAGAAAAAATGATTAACTTAAATCTAACATTCTTAGCATTTATTTGTAATAAAAAGAAAATAATTTGAGTTTAACATATTGGCTACCCCGCAAATAGCTACAAAGCTAGTCTAGAAGGGACAAATCAAGAGGGATGACACATTGCAGTACAACGAGAGAAGAAAATGATAGTTACACAGAAAGTACAATAAATAACTAAAACAACCCGTGTTCTTATGACGTCATGCAAGAGCGGAAGGCACATCCCCCGCCCCCAGTCGAGACGATTACAGAAATAAATCTAAACTTCCGCCTCTTCTAATAAACAAAGTTTTGTTATTGGTCTTTTGAATTCTCCAATTCCAGTTCGGACAGTAACTGCACGGACTCTTCCATCTTGCCCAGGATGAGTAGACACGACCTGCCCAGCGGCCAAATGCCACGTGGCTGATTCGGTTCAGATACAAGTCTCCCACTTTCAGATTCTGTCTGTTCTCTTTCCGCTTCTTCCTCTCTGTCAGGCTAGTAAGATACTCCTTGGTGAAACGTCTCCAGAAGAAATTTGCTAGGACTTGGTACTGTCGCCACGGCTTTGTGGAGTTAACCTCTCTATCCGTAACAACGGCATCTTCATAACTCGGATTTGCACACAGAAGCAATAGGTGGTTTGGTGTGAGTGCTTCAACATCTCCTGCATCAGAGGATACATGAGTGATTGGTCGACTGTTGTGAATTCCCTCTGTCTCAACCAGAGAGCTCCGCAGTGCTTCTTTAGGGACGACTGTATCTTTCAGCACCGCTTTCAGCGCTTTCTTCGCGTACTGTACGAGTCTTTCCCACGCACCACCAAAGTGTGGAGCACTCGGTGGCTGAAAGTTCCAATCAATCTCTTTTGGTGCACAAAAGTTCTGTACTCTCTGCTCATCCAATTGCTTGAGACGTTTCCGCAACTCGTTGTTGGCTCCAACAAAGTTTGTACCATTATCATTGAACATTCTTTGAGGTCGTCCACGTCGTGCTATGAATGTTTTCAATGCCATAATGAAATGATCTTTGAAAGATCATCCACCAGCTCAAGATGACAAACTCTTGTACTCATGCAAACAAACAAACAGCCATAAACTTTGACCTCATTACGCTTCTCCTTAACTTGCATTGGTCCACAAATGTCAACTCCAGTGTTCCTGAATACCATCCCTACTTCAAGTCTACATTCAGGTAGGTTTCCCATTTTCTGCTCGAGGGGCTTCACTGTCCGGCGGTCTTAATTGCACTTAAACTTTGCACTACGGACTGCCTGTCCACCATGAATGATCTAATAGTCTTGTCTAATTTGATACAACAGGTACTCTGTCGGCGGATGGTAGTAAGAACGATGCATTTCACCAATGAGTAGCTGTGCAAGCTCATGACGAGTTCTTTAAAAACCTTTTCACATATGCAACAATAATTCTCATTTTCTCCAGTGATGATTATCTCTTCCAGCCCAACAAGACTTCAGACTCGTGCAATACTCCAACCCATATTGCTTTTCTTTCACTCTCTTCAACTTCTTTCTGAAGTACCTCAATCTTACTGTCTAGCCAAACATCAACTGGCATGTATAGAAACTCAGGTCCACGATAGAGCGGTGACTCATGTTGAGCTGAGCTGGGCGTAGTCCTCGGGTGATGTCATCAGCAGGGTTGCACTCTGTCCAGTAAACCGTGCCCGCCCTCAGTGTGGACTCCAGCTCACTCATAATTGTGTGAATCTCACCCGACACCCGGTTTCCCACGAACGCTTTGTAATTGGAACTGGCCTGGCCTATCCAATGTAGAACTGTAGTAGAATCATTCCAGAAGGTTATCTTCTCTATCTTCATCGTCAACTCCGTTGCTAGAGTCTCAGCTAGGCGTGCTCCTTAGAGCGCTCCCATGAGCTCGAGCCTACAGATCGACTGAGTCTTCAGGGGTGCGACTCGTCCTTTCACAGCTACCAGTCTACATTCCAGGGTGGTATCTTCAAACTCTCGCCTCAAATAAGAGCATGCACCATAGGCATCCTGACTAGAAGTGCAAAACACGTGTAAAGAGGTTTCTCTCACAGCTTTCATTTGACCAAGGAAGACTCTGGGAATCTTGATCTCATCAAGTGCTGCTGCTTCACTGTGTCACTCACGCCATTCACGAAGATCAGCTTCTCTCAAGTCGTCATCCCATCTGTTCGTTCGAACTGGTACACGCTCGGTTGCTCTTCTGCTGATTCTCTCCATAAGAACCTCATCGACGGTTTATCACAATCTGGTAGGCGAAGCATATGTCCGCAGCCATGGCAATTCTTCCCTCGCAGAATCTGAGCATAACTCCAAACGAGGAGGGCAAAAGGTTTGGCCCCGTGAAGATCTTATCATTCAGGCCCATCAATTCCGCTGATGCATCATACACTCTTCTAAGATGATCTGGTTTCTTGGGGTTGAGGACATACCGATGTGGTAAGTGCCAAATGACTTTGCTGTCGCTTTTTACCTCAGCTTCGCTAAGTTTCTTCACGTAGCCCTTCTCAACATCATCCTTGATGGACTCTGCATATTTCTGCTTCATCTCTGGGTTATTCTTAAATTTCTTCTCCAAGGACTTTAACCGTCGCTCAGCCATATCATAGTTGTTCGGTAGAATTGGATGCTCCTCTCTCCACAACAGTCCAGACACGTATGTATCTTCTCCCTCCGCTCCATGAGAGCAAGTGCTCGCTTGTCCTCGATTGAACGGGTTGGATGTGCTGCCTTCAACACTCCCAAGCTTTCAATTTCTGACCGAGCAACGACCAGCCGTCTTAAATCTTCATCCTCATCTCCACATCTTTCATACACTTTGAATGCGTTGTAAGGCGATGACACTTTCTGGTGACTTGGCAACCAGTTTGTTACTCCGGCCCCCAGCCAAGTGGGGTCTCAACACCATAGGGTACTCTATCGTCACCTGAATACTCTGAGGGCTTCACAATTCTTTTAGGTAGAATCAGGCTTGACTTGTTAGTTCCAGTTATAAACTGCACTGGGCCCAAATCGGTGTCAGCAGTTTTGAAGTCCTTCAGATGGCTATACTGGTGCTTGATTGTTGACCACTTCAGCCTCTGATCGGGACCAGTTAGGTTTGGCACTGTCGTCACGTCTCGTAATTGGTACCTGACTTCCTCTTTCCCAACTCGAGCAACATGACACTTCTTGATATGCTGAGAAGTGAATACGTTCTGAGAATTGGCGCCTTGAATTTCAAGATCCATCTCCTTGCCTTTCAGTCCCAATGTCACCTCCAAGTTCTCGACCATAAGGGTAGTATTACAACCCGAGTCACGCAGGGCCATTACTTGCTGTTCACCGTTCTCCCCAAACACAACCACCGTTAATACCTCAACGAAAGCACGACCACCAGCGTCACAACCTGAGCAAATAGAATAACTATACTTCTGATGCACCTCTTGCATCTGGCTTGAGGTAACTTCACTGTCCTGAGGAGTAGTCACTGAAGATTTCGCACTCTCTGATATTCTCGCTGATTCATGTTTTGCTCTTCTCCGTTAAATAATCTTGAAGTCAACCTCATGAAGAAGTGTGTAGTGACGCATTGCACAACCCTCAACCTTACATCTGTCTCTACTACGACATTTTCTCAGACGATGGCCTGGTGATAAACAGGATAGACAAAGCTTGTGCTCATCCACAAGCTTTTCCCTCTTGCTCCCGCACATTCGTTCGAACACTTTGCACTCTTGTAACCTATGGTTAGTTGACTTGTGAACTGGGTATCTCACTCCTACACTACTGGTGCAGTGACATGCTGGTGACAGTTTTCTCCGGTCATTCCTACAAACAATCCAGGCACAAAATTATCACTATTCTTTCGGATACCCACTTTGACTGAGACTGGTCGTCTCGACTCTTTCTTCTCAGCCATCCATCGCTGTTTCGACTCGCTTATTTTTGCCTCCTTCTCCAATCACTCCGCAAATGACTCCCATGTTGACATTTGTGGCTTCCCTTCTACAAACTCAGCCCATCTACTACAAAGGCGTACAAGGAGTTTGGCAACATAAATTTCAGGAATTTGTGACTTCAGCTCATGGATGAATCGATGCTCCTTGTATATGCCAATCAACTCCGAGACTATCTCTTGATGCTGTCTGATCTGCTCACTCCTCTCTTTCACTATCGCTGGGAATTGTTGAACACGTTTGCTGCGTTGAGACTTTCACTGCAGTAAGAGTTTGTGTCCTTGTTAAGTGAGACTTTACAGTGTAGGATGCCTTGGCAATTTTTCCTGGACTAGTGTAGGCCTGAATGATAGTTTGCTTTTGATCACCAATTAGAGTGAAACCACAGTGTGGCGTGGGGTGGTGATTGGCAGTTGTCTGACCAAAGCGCAGAGGTGGGAAGCAAAGGGTAGCTTCTTTTACTTTGTGACAGCAGCAGAATTGGCTTCTTTTCACAATTTCCGCAGGCACCTTTTGAAAAACCCAGTTAGATCATAGTTAATAGAGTGGACTGGTTTGGAAGCTCGGCAAACATCAGAGGAGCAAACAAAGATACCAAGATTTAGGTTGGAAAGTCCACGACCGTGCACAATCTTTTGTTTTGCGCTCATACACTATACAACCAACACGTTTCTATTGGCTAGTTCTTCAGTACGGAGTAAACAACTATTGTGTTTTGTGCACGGTCAAGGCCAAAAAAGAGAAAAAAAACCTACAACAAAGAAATTCGTCGGGTTTCATAACCAATCCCTCCTATTAACTATGGTTAGATATATATAGATATATATTTACCCTCGGATTTATAGAGTAGCTTGGTGTAGCTAATTTCTCCGAGCTTTTACACTCCCGACCATGATACATCACAGAGCACAGACCACAACACCGGGAACAACATGCCCTACTCTTTGCGACAAGTGTGCGGGTTGTTTTACGTCCCACAGGATTATGAACATTGAAGGGTTGTGAGACGGGACCTCCGGCTTATCGTCCTTATCCGAGAAGACTTGAAAGTCTAACCATTTGCAGATGTAGTTACAAAGGAAGCACTTTCTCCTCAGTTATTTAAAGACCCTGAGTGTTGGTCCGGCCGGAGTTGAACTCACGACCTCTCGCGTGACAGCCGGTGCTCAATCAACTGAGCCACCGGTGCGCGGTGGATACACTCTCAGCGAGCGAATGGAAAAGGAAAAAAAGCAATAGGAATCACGCTAAAATTAGAAGCCATAAAAAATAAAAATAAAAATAAAAAACAACCTTTTTTAGTTAAGGCCAAAGAAGAGTTTTACTGATGTACTTTATTCCACTTTCTCTTTGAAAACGAGATCATTCACATTTTGATGTATTTCATTGAAACATGCCAC
This sequence comes from Montipora capricornis, assembly GCF_036669925.1. Lineage (NCBI taxonomy): Eukaryota > Metazoa > Cnidaria > Anthozoa > Scleractinia > Acroporidae > Montipora > Montipora capricornis. The sequence goes on from NC_090883.1 coordinate 16,786,949, forward strand.
GTTGGCTTGGAACAAAAATCGGCAAATTACGGCAATGCCTCCAAGAAAGGACGAACATCAACCAAGATCCGCTCCAACACTTAAATAACGTTTAGGTGCTTTAACCAAACTTCTGAAAACACATGCTAATGAGATTTCCCCCTAATTTTACGAGAACTCATTGCGATTACGTGTTTATAATTTAAAGGAAAATTTTTCGTGCCACTGCCAAGGCACAACGAAAACCAGTTGGGCAAACGGATTAAAAAACCACTTGTTCGCTCGCATTTTAGAGCAGAACAAACAAACAAATCAACTTTTTCTTTATGTCCAAAAGAGTACAGATAATTGTAACGTAATTCCAGTTGACAATAAAAATTTGATTTTCAATTAAACCACCTTTTAAAAATACGCATCCACTTTAAATAACGCATCCGTAAAAATAACAAACGGTTTAGTGCCCAAGGGAAAAAATTGTGGAGTAACTTCTTCCACAAGTATGAGCTATTACTGGTACTCTGTTTTGTCGTTGTCATTTCGTTTGCGTTCTAGACATAGGTCCTCCAGGCATCATGAAACCTTATCCAATTTTTTAAAGATGTGCCAATAATTGCAATACAGGGAAAAACGCAGCTCTAGGCAAATTAAAAATAAACACTTAGCTTTCAGTTTACATCCCTCCGATGTTTGACGTAAATTACTGCGTAGCCACTACTGTGGACCACAGATAACATGATATGTTAAACTGCATTGGAACCAGCAAAAAATGGAGAAAGAAAACATCTTCCAAACCGTTTTCCACCTGAACACGAAACGCGTTGACTGTATAAGAACTATAGTTGATGTAGTATGGCCGTGTAGCCGGGTCGAGCCACAGAAAGGAAGTGAAAAATGAAGCCTCGTTTATGTTTAAGTGAGTTAACGTGGGTTGAGCCTGCAATTGAAAAACCAGTACCTGGTCAGCAGTCAACTTAAAAAAAAAAAAAAAATTTGGTTTTATCAACGGAGTTGATAATGTAAATTGGCCAAAGTACAGAGATTCTAAAAGCTGACGTTTCGAGCGTTAGCCCTTCGTCAGAGCGTTTTGGATTCGGGTGAACGGGTAAAGTCCTCGTGTGTTTAACAAATCCACTTTGAGATAGCTTAACCATGTAGGGCTATGTCTTGCTTCGTGTGCTGCCTTTAGGAGAAGCCGTTGAAACTGTTCCTGAATTTAATTGGTAACCATTTGAGTTTGATAATGTTCTCAGTGCTCACAAAATCTCCCAAAACAAAACTTGCTTTTTGTGCCTTCATTCCTCATGGAACCTTTTTGAAATAGCTCCCGTTCCCGTTAAAGCACTCAGAGACAGTAAAAAATTACTCAAGGTTACGATTCAATAAATTTAAATTGCCTTTTTAAGAAACGGTCCAGATAAGAACGATAGCAACAACGGCAACGAACA
>NC_090883.1:16795872-16815872 GCF_036669925.1 Montipora capricornis
GAAATCTTTGCGCAGACATCGGCGGCTACCTTCCTGAGGTAAAGAGTAAATAAATTAAGTGGGGTACACAGACAGAGCCAGTTGCTCGCAACACATTTAACAAAACATAAGAACTTTATCTGTACTGAGTCTGGTCTAGTAATCTCAGTGAACTACCCCTATATAGCAGCAAGTCCTGATGGTGTCTGCATATGTGACTGCTGACCAATCACCCTGTTTGAGTGCAAGTGCCCCTGAACACATAGAGGCAAGCCAATGTCAGAGTACATTCCGGAGAAAGGAAGCTGCTTGGTTGCATCCAACACCAGGGGAGAGGAGACAAATGTTGAACTGAACAGAAAACATAGATATTTTGCTCAAGTGCAACATCAGTTGTTTGTGTGTGAAACAAAAGAAGAGTACTTTTTAGTATACACTACAAAGGACACATTCACATAGAAGATTAATTTTAATTTTAATTACTCAGGGAATGTGGCAAAATTTGAACATGTCTTTAATAATGACATATGTCCTGAGCTTTTCACTAAGGAAATGTTGTCTAAAGTGATTGTGAAATCAATTCTTAAAGACAAAATTGATGCTTCCACTTGTGCTTCTTATGACATATAAATTCAAATGGCATCAAAAATGGATGACAAAAACTGACTTATTCATTGACAAGAGGTGGCTGCAGGTTTGTGATTGCTGCAGCAGTGACCCAAATATGGTCAGCTAAGTCAAGCATGTTCAATGGAAGTTCATGTTGTAACAATTTAAACTCTTTAAGACGACCAATTGCCCTTTCAATTTGAATGCGAGCCCGAGAAATTGTTTTTGCCTTTTCAACTTGAAGCTTGGTAAACTGTTTTTTACCTTTTGTAAAAGGAGGCATGGTCACTGTTACATGATGTTTCAAAAATAAATCTTGCACATTAAAGCCCCGGTGAACCAAAGCAACCATTCCCGTACTGAATTTCCTTACAACACCACAGTCTTCGGTAATAAAACGATCTGAAGCTGACCCTCCATATGCATCTGATATGTAACTTATTGAGCCTGCCTTAGTGCAAACAATCAGTTTTTTAAGAGTATTTGCACTTTTATATATGCTGTAAGTCTGATATTGCAGTTTTGCATTTGAGGGCTTTGCAATATGTTGTTCAGTGCAGTCGATAATACCTTCAACCTTTTTTAAATTTCCAACAAAACACTTTGGAGTGTAAGAAAGTGTTTCATCCTCAGTAGGACAGTAAAAAAGGGGTTCAAATTCCCTTCCAAGAAATCCCATCCAGGTTGAAATAATACAGGGAACAGATGGCACACTGACACTAAACCTAAAAGCTAAATCATTAGTGTGCAAATTCAACCTTAACTTCATCAGGGTCATCAGCATCTGATTTTCAGCATTTATTTCACAGCGTGGACCTTGGTTTTTTTTTCTACATCCTGGTTTGGTTGGGCTTTTCTGATAATTTTCTTGTTTCAGAAATATCATTTCTTGTTACCTTCCCTTTGTGGAAACACAGCTTTCCCAATTTACCCTTTACTTTGTTAAAAATAAATAAAAATATGTTATGATTAGTGCAGCCAGTATAAAGTTTCATTTGGTCATCACAGTGTTTTATTTTGTTTATGCTAAATTCAGGGTGAGTTTTTTAAGTACATTTTGGGTTCCCTCTGGCTTTAGTATTAGATTGCTGCCCTACTTTCCTACCATTGCATTTTTCATCCTTGCAACAGTTAACAGTTATTTCCCTTTTCGTTAAGATGTTAATCCCTTCCAGTTTATCTCGCCTGACAGAGGCTGAAAAATCCTCTGAAGTTTCCCCTGATATTAAATCAGTGTCTGAAATATGAATGGCTTCACCACCCTCAACGTTCTGTTCAGGCTCTAAGTCAGGAATTACATCATTCTACTCTTCCTCCTTTTCATTAAACGATTCTTTAATTTTCTTCACCTTTAGAGGTTTCGGCTGTAATGTTGGCCTCACCATCGGAGCTTTCCTCTTGCGTGTAACACATTTTTTATCGTAACCCTTCAGAAAAAGTGATGGATCCGGATAACTGTCAGTTGGTTTTCCAAATTCAAAATGATTTGAGAAAACTTTGGTATCTTTGCTTACCTTAAAATATTTTCTTCGAAGTCGTTTGGTCCAAACTGTGAACCTCTTCGGATCCTTGCAGGACCAGAAACGTATTTGAGGTTTTCCTCCGAAGAAACTTGTATGTTCTTTCATCACATATTTTTCCGGATATCTACGATCATTATTTTAATACACCCAAATACCGCACAACGATCGCCTTTCCCCATTTGTATATCTTTTGAGATGACCGAAAAGACTCGATAACATACAGTTCGTGCATGCGGAGTTTACATTTCAACTAATTTTGCCCCCTGGGAATCCCATAATATTCTGTAAATTTAATTTATTCAAAATGGCTGCCGTATGGGTAAAAAGGTCTATTGTCCAGTCGATTGTTGTATTTTTAAGTTGATGGATGTGCGAGGTCACCCTGCAAGAATGGAGCCAATTGCAAGATTACTAAGGATGGGTACAGCTGTCAGCCTTGCCCCGCTGGATGGAAGGGAAAAGATTGTGACGAAGGTTTGATATAATTTAAACGTCTTTTAACACACTAAGAAGAGTTTCAAAACAAGAATTTTAGCAACTATCATGCGACTGAGTTAGAGATTCCTACATGGCACAAAATGTAGTAGATTAAGAGGGAATTCGAATAAATTTTTTTGATCGAAAGATCAAATGTTCTCAAAATGTAGAGTAGAAAGGAGATATAAGGCGAACAAAGGGTAACATGTAAAACATTGATAATGTTCTTCTGGCAAGCACAAATTACGATTTATATAATTTGCAAAACAAGTAGTTTTTAATCGTGTAACGATCATCAGTAAGCATAACTAAAGACAGAATGAACAAACATTCAAGTATATTAGCTACAAAAAAACGACAATTTTCTTCAGAAATTCTTTAATACAAACGAGCAAGAAATAGCGGTTGACGATCCAGAAAACCTTTTTTTTTTTACTTTGTAATCGATAATGGGAGCCCGCGGATATGAAGTGAACATCAAACAGACGGAAAATGACAAGTATCTTGATCTGGCGCTTGAGATAAGGGAATCTTGCTTTGATATTTAAAGTAACCCAATAAACATTAAACTGACTGAAAGCCTGGGGAAGACTTGATCGTATGTAGCAGGAAAGAGAGGGACTGATGAATTAAAATTAGGACTATTTGTGAGGGATTTAACGATATAAATTCCTCGAATGACTTTCTCTGAGCAGTCGATAACTTCTGGGAGGTCGACCACCCAAGAGAAAAAGTCCAAAAGGGCTTAACTTAGGAAACAACATAGCCAAATGCCAGTTAGCGTTAGATGTCAGAAGATTACGGTCTTAGAAAAAAGGGAATATATGATTTTCTCACATTCGTTTTGTAGAAGTATTTCTCAGAGTTTGCCTTCTTTAATTGGCTCATGCGATCATTGTATAAGGGAAAATCGCAAAATAAATCGACGTCGGTGGACGGTGCCTACTATTGTTATTGCGCATACGGTCTGAGCATCTCCAGATACTCAGGATTCCGGTGATGCTTACTCATACAGGGATATTTCTGCGCGGTTTAAAACTATGCAGGGAAAGTAGATCTTAGTAAGTACTTTTGTATACAAAAAGAAAATTGGGGGTAACCATGCATTCTTTCGCAATAATTAAGCTTCAATTTGAGAAAGAACGCCATACATTGCTTTATATTTTGTAGATTTTTACAAATATTGTTTATGAATTATCTTTGAAAAATACGTGGTAACCCCCAATTTTCTTTTTGGATTTCAATAGCACTTGCTAAGATCTGCATTCCCTGCATAATCATAATTCGGGGCAAAAGTACTTTTAAATTAGTGTGTACCGTCCTTAATTGCGCCACACATACTCATTGGCCCTGTGGCTCTTATGATCTACATGCCTAAAAAAACGCAACAACGACAACAACAACAACAACAACACGCACTTTATTTTATAAGCAAATACAGAGACCACAGTAGTCCGCAATTAGCATAGCTATTCTAAGCGTGCTACTTCATTTTAGACTGGATGTTTAAAGGGTTTACAAAAAAACGACCAACGAACAGAAAATATATGTACAACAACAGAAAATGTATATACAACAACATTAACGAATATAGATATATAATATTAAAGAAAAAGAAGAAGAACTGGAAAACAAACTATCAATTACAACATTAAAGAATGATAAAGATTAAGACTTAGGGGTTCAACATTCATCTCCTCAGTTCCAAGAATCTGTAGAAGCAAATCATGTAATTTACGTTTGAAGGGTGCTTTCCTAAGCTCACGAAGTTCAGAAGGGATGCCATTCCATATTTTAGCACCATTTATAAAGAATGAAAATAGCTGCTGATTTGTTCCTGATATTTTTATATGGAGGTTCCCAGCCGTTCAAGGTCTATCTGTTTTGCACTTAATATGAATGAAATAAATTAAATGGTTGTTAACCCATTGGTTTTTGAAGTGCTAAATGTTTGTTCTAATTAAAGAGACTTTGAAAAATGATTCACTTTCGGGCTGGAGTTGGACCTCGCCACATGCTACGCTACAACATATTCTGAAGCTTCTGGGGCAACTTGTGCCCCTTCAATAAAATGTAACCAACCAATTTTGCAAAGAGCCAACGTAGGTAGTCATCCACAAGAGCTGGGGACTAATCTGAATTGTCATTCTCACCTCTTGGAACTGGAGCACAAATATTAGCATACGTTCACCTTTGGTAAGTCATCTGTAAAAACCAAACAAGTTTTAGAAAAAAACCATTAAGCTTGTACGTAGCTTCTATCAAAAATTAAATCCCCGCCCTCTACACATAGATCACTGCCTGCTAAGGTCAAGTCTACGTACCCAGCCAACCACCCATCACTTTCATGAGTCCTCAGAAGTAAAAACCTATAGCTACATGAGATGTTACTATTAGCCTTATACCTAGAAGATATCAAGAGATCAGAATTGCAATCGAATGTACAAGACTTCATTGTCCTTGGTATTATTTTTATTACTTGGGTGTCTTAATGTAATTCATTATCTGCTGAAAAGTCAAATCAACACAAATATTTTATAACCCCGTGTTTTTGGCAATAAATTCCATTACTGATTACTAAAAAACGATTTTTAAGAATCCTTAGCAAAACAGTACTCTGCTTCCACAAGGGGATAGAGAATATGTTAGTGCTATTTGGAAGATTAATGTCTTTTTCAGACGTTGATGAATGCAAATCACCACCTTGTAAAAATGGAGGAATCTGTGAGAATGGCAAGGGAAATTTCACTTGCGAGTGCAATGCTGGTTTTACCGGAAAGCTTTGTGAGAAAGGTAATGTGACAACACAAAATGCTTTCCTCCCATAAAAATACTGCTAAAGAAAAGTATTAAAGAAATATTAAAATTATTCCCCCGTTTCTAAATGTGAAAGATGGGTACGAACAGGGGATCTACACATGCAACTGAAATGCATGACAAAACACAAAAAGCGCCCATCCACTGAACGAACTGCTAAAGTATTCCTTCCTTTTAAGGTAAGGAACTCTCCGTTTCCTCCTCTAGATATCGACGAATGCAAATCAGCTCCTTGTAAGAATGGAGGAATGGGTATGAACAAGCAAGGAAGCTACACACGCACCTGCAATGCTCATGGCCTTATGGTTAGTGCGCTCGACTCTGGATCGAGTGGTCCGGGTTCGTGTCATGGCCGGGGACATTGTGCTGTGTTCTTTGGCAAAACACTTTACTTTCACGGTGACTCTCTCCACCCAGGTGTATAAATGGGTACCGGCGAATCTAATGCTGGGGGTAACCCTGCGACGGACTGGTATCCCATCCCAGGGGGGAGTAGAAATACTCCTAGTCGCCTTATGCCACAGAAACCGGAGATAAGCACCGGCCTGATTGGGCCTTCTAGGCTCGTGGCCGACTTTACCTTATGCAAGTGTAGAGCTAATGTAATGCCTTATTTAATATTGAAAAGGCTTTTTTCCCCTTCTCAAGATATTGACGAATGCAAATCAGCTTCTCCGTATAAAAATGGAGGAAATTGTGTGAACAAGCATGGAGGTTACACGTGCAACTACAATGTTGGTTTTACTGGAAAGCTTTGTGAGAAGGGTGCTGTATCTTTCCTCGTATACAAATACTTCAAAAGTAACCCACCAATGAAATATTAAAAACGTTTAACTTAGTTTTCTTTCCTAGATATCGACGAATGCAAATCTGATCCTTGCAAAAATGGAGGAACTTGTGATAACGAACAGGGGACTTACACATGCACCTGCAATGCTGGCTTTACCGGAAAACTCTGCGAGAAAGGTATTATGACTACGCACAAAAAAAGTAAGACCCTTGCAAGAGTATTATTAAAGTAATGCTTTATTTAAGGCTTCTCGGATATTAGCTGTAAACCGTAAGCCCCGTCTCGCAATATTTTTTCATAAACTCTATGGGACGTTAAAGACCCCACAGACTATTCAAAAGGAGCAGGGTCACGGATTTCCCGGTGTCATGGTCAGGTCTGATCGAGGGGCACAAGGTCATTAGTCTATGGCTGTTAAGGGCAACCCTTGGTAAAAAAAAAAGGACTTTAGCCAAAATAAAGACTACAAAAGGATTGAAATCAAGACCATTACGCTAGAAAACGACCCGGTAAATTTGCGCCTATTTGAAGCATTTTACAAACCTACGCACAACTCCAGAGAAGAATGCATCGCATTCGCAGACCTTTTACTCTGAAGGTACTAGAGACTGTTTTAATGCCATGAGAGCCCCTCATAAGATCATTTTATTCATACCTTAGTATTCGTATTTCATGACATACATTTCCACGCACTTCTTACTCATTCCTACTTTTGTCACACGTTTTTATTCTATTACTTAGTATGTAAGGTCTAAGCCGAATATTTTTATCATCTTTAACGATGCGATGGATCGGCGAAAGCTCGGATCTTTCAGTCTTTTAAGAGCTTCTGCCTAAGAGAGCGGGGCAGACTTGGAAATGAAGGTCGGCCGATTTCGCTTGAAATTGGTACACAAAGTACTTATGTCGACTTATGTAATATGCCAAAGTTTCAGCTTCAACGACTTCTTTTTAGCCGAGTTCTGGATATCAGCCCCTCAGGGGTCCCCAGAGGCTGATTTTCAGTGCAATTTTGGCCACTTTTAAATCTCTCTTTTAGCAACAGGAAATTAATTTCAGGCAAAAACAAAACCATCTTTGTAAAGCCCTATCCTCAGGCTTTTATGGGTGAGAACATTAGCTCATGGAAATTTTTCGCTAGCCTGTGGCTGTTATCACAACTTGGTCAGATTTGAAGCATATGGGAAGCAACCGGAAATGGCCTGTTTTTCAGACCAAATATTTTCCATGCCCATGTTTTATATCTTGAGGTCTTAGTATCCCTGCAAAGTTCAGCCCTTAGTTTAGTAATAACAAGAAAAAAATACTAAGGTTGAGGCTTTTTACTAAGAAAAAAACTTACGAGAAGATGGCTAACCAGGCCACTTCCGGTTAAAGTTTCAACAAAACGTGCCTGCAAAAATCAGCCATTTAATTTGCATTATTTTTTTTCCTTCCAAGTTATGGTAAAAAGAGACTCTGAAGTTAATTGTCACCGAAAAGACTTGCCGTTAGTAAGAAATTTTTATGTGATTGTTTTAGGACCGATCAGATAGTGGTCCGACAGCGGTTATAAATTTCCTTTGAAGAAGTCTTGAAAATTACGGACAATAGAGCCGCTGCGAAAACTCTTTATTTACCTAACAACACATCTCTTGCCGGTAAATCACAATGCAAAATTGCATCTTTTTCGTCCAATCTGCAATGTTAAGTTTTATCTCCTTTGTTCAACTCGTTCAACATATCACGTCTATGGCCCGTAGTAATGAAGCGCTAATAAAATCGCGATATAAGCAAGCTTTGTAGTTCCATTCAGTAGTACTATAACCCACCTGTTTTGGCTTTAATATTTTCTCAAGAAAAAAGAACTTATCGGTCTCTTTAAATGCAACCACATCTGTCGTGACACTACTTCTGAATCGTTTTGAACCTTTAAGAAATTTCGAATATAATTAAAGCTAATCGTCTAACACAAATTGCAGTCACTCTTCCAGTCTATTTGCAAAGTGTCTGGAAAAATTCACTTACAAAAAACGTTTACCTGGCTTCACTTTTACAGACATGCCCCTTTCCTACAATCCCTTAAAAGTGAGGTAACATTAGAAACTTTTGCCCCAGCGATAAATTGGTCGCAAGTGCGTCGTTTGCGAGTTAGATATACACAGGTCGATTATTACCGTACGTGACGAGGTCATTGTAGTTTGCTGGCTATGACTGACTTGGAATTCAGTTTTTTTCTTGTGCAGATTCGTCTCCTTGATATTGCAGATAATGATTATGGTAGAACTTGTATGAGAACCTCAATGGCATGATTTGTTTACTGAATATTTATTCATACCCAGTGCCCCAGTGGAAATTGCTCACGTATGTTGTAAATGATTGATAAGGACGTCCAACACGGTCCATTTTCGCCGCCAATCAGCTAAATTGCTAGACGATTACTCACGGGCACTCTTTCCCTTTCTCTATCAGTATTTTCCTTTTGTTGCTTTCTCAAACAGCACAGATTCATGGTGGCATCCATACTGCATATATATCCAAAGATAGGACAGGGGTGGAGTGGGTTATCCTTCCGGCAAAGACTACTGTTTTGACAACTTGGGAAATAAAATATTTCAGCTTTCTTGGAGCCCTTAAGGACTTGGGGGTTTTTTATGGCACCCGTAGCTGTAGATCACATGAAAAAGTAAGTCTTTATGGACTCACACTGAATTGCTGACCCTTAACTCTGGTTTCGGTAATAAGAAGCAACCTAGGCGGTAATCGCCCTGGAGGGCCATTATGCATGCTGTAGGTGATAAGGTAAGTCGTCACAAGGCCTAGTGCCCGCTCGTACCTGCTGGAGCTTAAATTGGTTACTGCTCTTCTTTCCTGGACAGGACAATAATCACTGGTGCCCATTTATACATCTGGGTGGAGAGAGGCACTGTTAAAGAAAATTGCCTTCCCAAGACGACATGTCAACGCCCTAGTAACCAGGACCGCCCGATCCAGAGTCCAGCCCGCTAACGCGCTATGCCAGTTCCTTTTTGTGTAGAATACGAATGTAATGTGGACTTTAATCTGTCCTAAATCAACAAAATGTATCGGGGAAGAAATAAATGGCCAGCACTTTCAAAAGAATAATAGATCGCAGATAGTTTCTTTTCTCGCAAATAAACAAAGCAACCGGCAAGGTGTCCACTTTCTTTTGAAAGGGCTCCAAGAAAGCTGAAATATTTTATTTCCCAAGTTGCCAAAACAGTAGTCTTTGCCGGAAGGATAACCCACTCCACCCCTGTCCTATCTTTGGATATATATGCAGTATGGATGCCACCATGGATCTGTGCTGTTTGAGAAAGCAACAAAAGGAAAATACTGATAGAGAAAGGGAAAGAGTGCCCGTGAGTAATCTTCTAGCAATTTAGCGGATTGGCGGCGGAAACGGACCGTGTTGGACGTCCTTATCAATCATATACAACATATGTGAGCCATTTACACTGGGGCACTGGGTATGAATAAATATTCAGTAAACAAATCATGCCATTGAGGTTCTCATACAAGTTCAAAACGATTCTCAAGTAGTGTCACGACAGATGTTGTGGTTGCATTTAAAGAGACCGATAAGTCCTTTTTTCTTCAGAAAATATTAAAGCCCAAACAGGTGGGTTATAGTACTACTGAATGGAACCACAAAGCTTGCTTTTATCCTGATTTAATTAGCGCTTTATTACTACGGGCCACAGACGTGATACGTTGAACGAGTTGCACAAAGGAGATAAACTTAACATTGCAGTTTGGACGAAAAAGATGCAATTTTGCATTGTGATTTACCGGCAAGAGATGTGTTGTTAGGTAAATAAAGAGTTTTCGCAGCGGCTCTATTGTCCGTAATTTTCAAGACTTCTTCAAAGGAAATTTATAACCGCTGTCGGACCACTATCTGATCGGTCCTAAAACAATCACATAAAAATTTCTTACTAACGGAAAGTCTTTTCGGTGACAATTAACTTCAGAGTCTCTTTTTACCATAACTTGGAAGGAAAAAAGATAATCGAAATTAAATGGCTGATTTTTGCAGGCACGCTTTGTTGAAACTTTAACCGGAAGTGGCCTGGTTAGCCATCTTCTCGTAAGTTTTTTTCTTAGTAAAAAGCCTCAACCTTAGTATTTTTTTCTTGTTATTACTAAACTAAGGGCTGAACTTTGCAGGGATACTAAGACCTCAAGATATAAAACATGGGCATGGAAAATATTTGGTCTGAAAGACAGGCCATTTCCGGTTGCTTCCCATATGCTTCAAATATGACCAAGTTGTGATAACAGCCACAGGCTAGCGAAAAATTTCCATGAGCTAATGTTCTCACCCATAAAAGCCTGAGGATAGGGCTTTACAAAGATGGTTTTGTTTTTGCCTGAAATTAATTTCCTGTTGCTAAAAAGAGAGATTTAAAAGTGGCCAAAATTGCACTGAAAATCAGCCTCTGGGGACCCCTGAGGGGCTGATATCCAGAACTCGGCTAAAAAAAAGTCGTTGAAGCTGAAACTTTGGCATATTACATAAGTCGACATAAGTACTTTGTGTACCAATTTTAAGCGAAATCGGCCGACCTTCATTTCCAAGTCTGCCCCGGTCTCTCAGGCAGAAGCTCTTAATTTTCTTTTTTTTTTTTTAACAAGACAGTAGTACTGGCCTTACTCGAATCAAAACAATTTTACGCGAGTTTTCAGCATCCAATATTGACCGTGAGCTGGATGAGGCAAAGAATTCCCTACTTGTATAAAGTGATGGCAAATGCGTTAGTGATAATTTAAAAGATTCCGTTGTCTTTTACAGACATTGGTGACTGCAAATCATCACCATGTAAACCGAAGAGAGGATTGTGTGTGAACAAGCAAGGAAGTTACACATGTACCTGTGAAGCTGGTTTTACCAGAAATCTCTGCGGGAAAACTAATTTGACTGAGCCGCCCAAAAAACAATACCCGCAATAGAGTATTGCTTTTAATTATCAACAACAAACATTTCAGAGATACCTTCAAGTGGCCTTGCCCACGTATGGCCTAAGATGGACTAAGCCTAAGGTCCAGTCCTAATCATAGCCATGCTACATTGCTAAAGTAATGCCTTATTTAATATTGAGGATTTTTTTTTCCTTCTCGAGATATTGACGAATGCAAATCAGTACCTCGTAAAAATGGAGGAATGTGTGTCAACAATCAAGGAAGTTACACTTGCACCTGCAATGCTGGTTCTACCGGAAATTTTTCCGAGAACTTTATTCTCACTTAGCATTAAAAAACAAAAAAACGTCCGTACAAATGTAGTGCTAAAGTAATGCCTTCTTTAATATTGAAAAAGTTTCTTTTTTTGTTTCTCAAGATATTGACGAATGCAAATCAGCTTTTCCGTGTAAGAATGGAGGAAAGTGTGTAAACAAGCATGGAAGTTACACGTGCAACTGCAATGCTGGTTTTACTGGAAAGCTTTGTGAGAAGGGTACTGTAATTAAACTAAAAACACTTTCCTCGTATACAAATATTTCCAAAGTAACCCACCAATGAAATATTAAAAAACGTTTAACTTAGTTTTCTTTCCTAGATATCGACGAATGCAAATCAAATCCTTGCAAAAATGGAGGAACTTGTGATAACGAACATGGAACTTACACATGCACCTGCAGTGCTGGCTTTACCGGAAAACTCTGCGAGAAAGGTATTTTGACTACTTACAAAAAAGACCCCTGCAAGAGCAGTATTAAAGTAATGCCTTATTTAAGGCTTCTGGCATAATAAATATAAACCGTAGGCCTCGTTTCACAATCCTTTGTTGTAAACTCTGTGGGACTTTAAAGATCCCACAGACCATTCGGAAGGAGCGGGGTACGGAGTTCCCGGTGTAAATGTCGTGTTTTGGTCTGATCAAGGGCCACAAGTTTATTAGCCTTTGCGGGCGGTTGAATGCGTTTCGTCGTAGAAAGAAACATAGACTTTTTGAAGACTTCACTTCACAAGGTTAAGAAGTCTTCTTTACTTCTTAAGATATTCAGGAATGCACATCAGCTCCATGTAGAAATGAAGGAATGTGTGTGAACAAGCAAGGAAGTTACACATGCACCTGCAATCCTGGTTTTACTGGAAATCTCTGCGAGACAGGTGCTATGACTGAGATATTGACGAATGCAAGTCAGCGTCTCCATTTAAAAGTGGAGAAACATGTGTGAATGAGCGTGGAAATTAGGCGTGCAACTGCAATTCTCGTTTTACCGGATCGATTTGTGGGAACAGTAAATTGAATAGAGTACAAGAGTATTGCTAGTGTATTTTGCTCTCTCTCTCTCTCTCTCTCTCTCTCTCTCTCTCTCTCTCTCTCTCTCTCTCTCTCACGCTCACTTGAGATTGGCCAACGAAAGTCTCGTCCTGTTGATGAATATTCTAAAGAGGAATAGGGAGGGCTTTGGGGCAGGGAAAATACAAAAGGAAAAAGAACGAAATTTGATGGTTGGCGAAAGAGAGAACGCCAAGGCGAGGAATACCGTGAGTTGCATTTTGTACTTCGCTAGATCGCTGATCACATCTCCTTTTATACGTGAATGGAGAGACAACTGAGAATGGTTACACTTTTTAAAAGACTAACTAAGAAGTTTCCTTTCTCTTCTCAAGATATTGACGAATGCACGTCAGCTCCTTGTAAAAATGGAGGAAAGTGTGTGAATGAGCAAGGAAATTACACATGCGCCTGCAATGCTGGCTTCACAGGAAACCTCTGTGAGAAAGGTGAAATGGCTGGGCGCGAAGTAACTTCGTGCTTGCATTATGTAAAATTGGAAGCGAGCGTTCGCTTAAAACTTCCGAGCATTCATTGCCTTTTTTCAGATGTTGCCGAATGCAAATCATCAGCACCTTGTAAAAATGGAAAAACCTGTGCGTATGAAATGCATCTTACCTTACAAAATAGGCCTAGCATTTCCTTAAGTACCATACTCTAGCTTTAAGTCTTTAACATTCCACCTAACACGTGTACATTCGTAATAAACAGTAGGTTCTTAATAATATCACTAAAGAAATCTTGTACAAACGCGTGGTCCCAATTAACAAATAAAGTAGCCTCACGTTCTGTTGTAAAGCACGTACGTTCTGTTGTAAAGCACGTAGAAAGTTGATAGTGCACGGAAGAACTGTAAGGAAAACACAAGATGTAGTCGAGTGTTTTTCCTACTTCTTGAGTGCTCTATCCGCTGCAGCCCAAGTGCTTACAAGAGAATAGATCGTGCTGGAGGATTCTTTATTTATAATTATTTTCATTTTTTTGTAATATATAATTTCTTAATTTCATCACGCATTCGGTTAAAAATGTCGGAAAACTTTATTTTCAAATCCTGCTATTGTTGTCAGCCGTGTATCTGTGCCCTCATAAAACACGCTGTTTAAATTAATCAGAGCGCGTAAAGCAATATAAAGGCAACGGGCTTCAAATATCATGACTCTCTATTTGATTAAAAATTAATTGTTGCTAATTTTCAGAATGTCGCAATGCTCTTGGTATGGAGAATCATGACATTCCTGATAGCAAAATCACGGCTTCTTCACAGTGGAACTCCAATCATGCTGGTCATCAGGCTAGACTACATCATGCAGGTGCTGCTGGCGAATCAGGATCATGGTCACCTCGCACAAATACCGCTAATCAGTGGCTGCAGATCGATCTGGGCAGTCAGAAAAATAAATTGGCAGCTATA
Organism: Montipora capricornis; assembly: GCF_036669925.1. Lineage (NCBI taxonomy): Eukaryota > Metazoa > Cnidaria > Anthozoa > Scleractinia > Acroporidae > Montipora > Montipora capricornis. The sequence goes on from NC_090883.1 coordinate 16,809,765, forward strand.
GCCAGCCAAGGAGGTGCTAATTACGACGAGTGGGTCACTGAGTACAAGTTGCAGTACAGTAACAATAGCGTTGACTTCGAGTACTACAAAGAGCCAGGCCAAGTTGAAGCCAAGGTGTGCCAAAGGAAGATAAAACCAAGTATCTCTCTCTTTTTCCAGTGGGCATGCTTTCCATCGAAGAAACGTCTTTCAGCTTTAAAGCCTTCTCCCTGTTGTTCCAACGTTACTAATTCACATCCTTTTAATAATCCTTTTTTCAGGAGTTTGCTGCAAACACTGACCGCAACACAATTGTTTACCATGAACTATCTCAGGCAGTCAGAGCAAGATACATCCGCATTAGACCGACAAAATGGCATAATCATATATCCATAAGATTAGAACTTTTTGGCTGCAAAGGTACGCATTATTTCTTTACAGGAAGCATATCCTTCCTTTAGAAAAGACTAACGACATAGAGAGCCCTAAATTTGACAATATTTAGTTGACCATTGCGGTTTTAGCTCAATACGCTAATATTTGTGTCACCGAATGACACGAAAACTGCTATCACTAACAAAATTCTTTGCAGATACCTGGTCTTAAAAGAATATCAAAGCTAGCGGCTTAAAACAATACGTCTTTCCATTTGATAGAGAATTGATTGTTGCTTAGTTTCAGAATGTCACGATGCTCTTGGCATGGAAAATCATGGCATTCGTGATAGTAAAATCACGGCTTCTTCACAGTGGAACTCCAATCATGCGGGCCATCAGGCTAGACTACACCATCCTGGTGCTGCTGGCGAATCAGGATCATGGTCACCTCGCACAAATACTGACAACCAGTGGCTGCAGATCGATCTGGGCAGTCAGAACACTAGATTGACAGCTATAGCCAGCCAAGGAGGTGCTAATTACGACGAGTGGGTCACTGAATACAAGTTGCAGTACAGTAACAATAGCGTTGACTTCGAGTACTACAAAGAGCCAGGCCAAGTTGAAGCCAAGGTGTGCCAAAGGAAGATAAAACCAAGTATCTCTCTCTTGTTTCAGTGGGCATGCTTTCCATAAAAGAAACTTCTTCCAGCACTAAATCCTTCTCTCTACATGTTCCAACGTTACTAATTCGCATATTTTTGCTGATCCTTTTTTCAGGAGTTTGCTGCAAACACTGACCGCAACACAGTTGTTTACCATGAACTACCTCAGGCAGTCATAGCAAGATACATCCGCATTAGACCGACAAAGTGGTATAATCATATATCCATAAGATTAGAACTTTTTGGATGCAAAGGTACTCCATCATTTCTTTTCGAAAAACATATTCTTCCATTTGGAAATGATTACCTACAAAGGCTGCCCTAAATTTAACAAAATTCTTGTATGCTCATAATACGGCCGACTTTGCCGAGTACTCCGTGGTAAATAATCCACTGGAAAAAAGAATAATGTCAAGATACATTCGAATTAATCCCAAGACTTGGAGTGTATATATTGCAATGCGAACGGAGTTTTAGCATGCATAGATGCATTGTTTTTTTTTCAGAAGACGAACTTAAGCGCTAAACACTGACAATCTGCCTGACGTTCTGAGGGTAGCCTTATTATTTTGATCTTCTGCCGATATATTTATGGAACTTGCTTATTGTTTAAAGGTAAACTTGCTTATGTCAATGTGGATATGGCATCGGCAATATATATATATATATATATATATATATTGATCAGATTGTATAATTGGTGATCTAGAAGCCACGGTTATCGCACGTTTTGGGAAAGGTCTTTTTTTAACAGTGCTAACTTTAATTTTGCTTTTGATTTTTGCTGTTTTGTTGGTTTTTGGCAGTTAACTGACCGAATCAGAGACGACTCAAATCTTGAACGGAGGGGTTGAAAGAGAAGAAGGCTCATAAATGGCCGGGGAAAACAAGCTAGTAATAATTATAAAAATAATGACCATGCATTTTAGCAGGTGTAATGTTGTTCACGGGAAAAATCCGCTTCAATGAAAATGTGAAGTGAACCTTATTTTACGGGTGAATAATAAAGTGGCAAACAAAACATTGCATGACAGTTGGTCAAATATTTCTATTTGCACAACCGAAATGGGCTCAGCATTTAATTTCAACTTAGAGAAACTCCTGCTTCTTTTGTCATTCCATGATCATCAGAGGAAAAAAATAAAGGTGGCCAAATCCGCCTAAATATATTTTATATAGATAACAAAAAAAGACTCTGATTGGGGAAGAGAGGGGATGATTTCTAATAGCACAAGTAGAATCGTTGTCACACAGTGTCTCCCTTGGCACATGTGAATTTTAGTTTGTAATTTTTAGATTACTGACTAGGGAGAATTCGGTCTTATTAGGTTTATATTCCAACCGAGTAGACAATCAGAAATGGTTTGATGCTAGTCAGGTTTGAAGGTTAGTTGAATGAAACTTGCGAAAATTTCTATCCACAACCCAACGTTTCGGCGTTTCTACCAGCCAAGCATCAGTTGTGGTTACACTAGCTTTTTTACACATGGGTAAATAGCGTTTGCCCACGGGAAAGGACGTTTTTGTGTTTTGTGTGTAACCGCTTTTCCTAGACCGAAACTGCCCTAGAGTTATTTCCATGGATACATAACTATTAATGGAGTAATTGAACAGTCTCCTTCATATGCCTCGTGGTGCTCCACCCAAAATTGCAACTTCGTTATAGTATCAGCCATATTGCATGTTGCGAACTAACCGGAGGTAAACTACATGCCCTCGCTATAACGAGATTAAGGACATGAGGATTGTAGTGTAAAAACAACGCCTTACGGTTTTCCTTGCAATTCTCGCGATTGGGAGGACATGTTTAGGCATCGTTATAGCATTGACCCTGGCTGTACGAAATATCCAGTCCCTACCGCTCGAGTTCCCCTAGGATCAAATTTGAAATCACCTCTCCACTAATTCCTTTCGTAATCTGAAAGTGTAACAATTCTCCACGAAGCTTAGAATCCTTGTCAACGAACCTTCGCTAACATTTCCTTCAGTAGACTAACCTTCATTACTTGTGATGCGATAGGCATTAGTCGAGTTCTTTTTATTTCCTTCTTCTTCTTCTTCTTCTTCTTCTTCTTCTTCTTCTTCTTCTTCTTCTTCTTCCTCTCCTTCTTCTTCTTCTTCTTCTTCTTCTTCTTCTTCTTCGTAGATGCAAATGTGCATAAAAGGTAAAGGTAAAGTCTGCTACGAGCCTAGAAGGCCGACCAGGCCGTCGCTTATCTCCGGTAGCATGAAGCGACTAGGAGTATTTCTACTCCCTCTGGATGGGATGCTAGTCCAACGCAGGGTTACCCCCAGCATTAAATTCGCCGGTTCTCATTTATACACCTGGGTGGAGAGAGGCACCGTGAGAGTAAAGTGTCTTGCCCAAGAGCACAACACAATATCCGCGGCCAGGACCCGAACCAGGACCACTCGATCCAGAGTCGAGCACACTGACCATGAGGCCACCACGCATAGCCCGGAAAAATTGAATTAAACCCCGCAAACTAGGATCCGGGGAACAATTTCAACACCGAAAGGTAATGGAGGGTCTTTCCTATGACCTTTAAAATAAACGTGAAAACAGAACGTCAACAAAAATGCAAAACATTTAATCATGACTTATCTAATAAAAACAGACGAGTTCAAGGTTTCATTGCCTTAGCGAACGCAGATCGATGCAAACAACGTCATGTCTCCATTGGACTTTCTGTAAAGCGATCGGCATTTTGGTTTGACGTCATTTAAAATGCAGTAATGTGATTGGGCAATCGAACTGATAACTGCCAATATTAGAAGTTTCCTTGTCGGGAATAAGGAGAAGCTTTGTTTTGATGTTGCCAAACATTGGTCCGTGAAACAAATTGATCAAATCTGAACACAAGAAGGAAGCGCGCTAAACCTCTCTTCCACAAAGTCCAGTAAATGAAATAGCGTGCTATCTTATTTTTTTGTTTGTTCCTAGTCTGATATGGCAATAGGCTACTTTCGATATATTAATATGCAGTCCTAAACAAAAGGCATCATTGAGGCTCTGGGGAATAGATATCAGGATTCGTATGAGTTGAGATTATGCCTTTTGTTTAGGACTAAATTTTAATATTTCGAAAGTGGGCTATTAGCCTTGGATGGCTGTTAATTTTCTTCTTGTTCTTTTTGTTTTCTTTTTCGTAGTCACAAAGTGCACCTTTTTTTGAAATTGCCTTTTCGGCGGACTTCCTGGTCCGCTGTTTGAAATCGGGCCCTCTCGAATCAGATGTTATTGCGCCATCACGGCTGTTGTTGTTGTAGTATTAGGTTTTCATTTTAACGACTTCCGGCTTGTAGTTGTTGCTAGTGCTCCTTTGCGTCTTAGGGGCCATGTGCTCAGAGAGATCCGCCATTTCGTATGTTCCATGTTTTCATGCAATTAAAGACCAAGTTTATTACATGGTGGCAACGGTTGGGACAGACAATAAACTATGTCAGGAGACGAAGAAACTAACCCACCGGTCGCTGAGACAATCAGTCAAGTCCAAACGACTACGCAAATCCTTCTTCCTGGAAAGGTTGAAAGTGCGAGTACTCCGCGATCAGCCGATCCATGGCCAAAGTGGCTGCGCCGATTCGACCGGTACATAGTAGCGTCAGGGCTAAGCACTAAACCAGAAACAGAGCAGGTCAGTATTCTCCTTTATGCTATGGGTGACAGTGCCGACGATATTCTCCAAACGCTTCGAATAGACGGAGGAACTGTCTCGTCTCGTATGAGGGTATTAAAAAGTCACTGAACGATTATTTTGAAGAACGACGTAATGTTAGTGTGGAGAATACGCGCTTCAACAAACGGTCTCAGAAACCAGGAGAATCTGTCGACACATTCATCCAGGATCTTTACAGATTAGCAGAAAATTGCAACTACGGTACATTAAAAGATGCCCTGATTCGATACCGAATCGTCGTAGGGGTTGTTGATGATTCACTTTCCGATCGACTCCAGTCAAAAGCAAACTTGACACTGGCAGGGGCTGTTCAAATGAGCCATCAGGCAAAATCTACAGCACAAAACCGTGATCTCGTCCGCGGAGACAATAAACCAGTTAAGGTTAAATTTGTTAATCCCGGGAAAATCGGGAATAGAAAACTGCCCAATAAAGAGCCTCCAAAGTTTGCCCCATCTCGTGGATGGTGTGGCCGTGAGAGACACCTTCGCCAAGTTTGCCCGGCCAAAGATGCCACTTGTGTCAAGTGACGAAAACGAGGGCAATTTCAAAGAGTTTGCCGTAACGCTCCTACCACAACAAAGAAAGTACACGAGCTCGAACAATATTAAACGAAGTTTTATTCCTTGGAGAAATGTTGACCAACGGGAGTGGTTGTACTGCCCAACTCGGAGTTAATATGCGCTTCAAATTAGCCACTGGTGCAGCAGTCACGGTTATTGGTGATGGCTTAGAGATCAAGAATTGCTTAAAAGTTAACCTAAGCACACCCTGCGAGGCCTTGGAAATGTTCAAATCCCGGTAATTGGTATGTTCAATGGAAAACTCACTTACCGTAAGGAAAGTAACTCGCACTGAAAGAGAAATCAACGAAGTCATTCAGACCCCAGCCTATTTCAAAGCTGAGTTCTCATCACTGTTCAGGGGCCTGTGGAAAGTGAACACTGCGACTTGACACTCAGTCACATTGCCTTTGCACGCAATGTGACTGATCACAAGCCCCTTGAAACTCTATTTAACAAGACTGAGCTGTCCTAAACACCATCACGTATCCAGCGTTTCCGCCTGAGGTTGATGTTTACACTCCCAGCAACAACACAGCGACTGTCAGAGATACGAAAGGCTCAACTCGATTATGAAGAATGCAGGCAAACCAGGGCCAATTGCACTCAGAGTTGGCCAACGTATATGCCACACCAACCTCTAATGTGTCCCTACTGGGAGTACAGGACCAATCTGACGCTTACTGGTAACTTGCTTCTATACGACGAGCGCCTGGTAATTCCATGATCTATGAGACTGGAGATACTTGACTACCTTCATACCGGTAATCTCGGCATAACGATGTGTCAAGCTAGAACTCGAACATCAGTATGGTGGCCAGGACTTTCCATTCACATTGAGAAT
>NC_090883.1:16835872-16853372 GCF_036669925.1 Montipora capricornis
ACAAGACAACGTAAGGTATTTTTGTTCGATTCATATTCTTTATTTTCGGTTCCTAAACACGTTTTCAAATTCCCATACCAACGCTTATAATTAATTTGCTCAAATTACTTAGTTAGATTCGGGTACCTGTGGTTTCAGTGTGCATGGAAATCCTTAATTGCATTGATTATCCTGCGTGAGTTTTAAATTTCTATTGGATAGGGCAGTTATTGTTGAGAATATGAAAGTTACAGAAATAGTTTATTTTCTTATCATGGGCACAACCTAGATATTGTTTACATCATCTTAAATCTTAGCTTCGTTGTCAAGAATTGAAAAAGGAATGGCTGCAGGGTCAATTATTTCAAACATTTGGTGAATGTGTAGTATTGTTCAAGACGTTACACACCTTCAAGATTGTTAGCATTTATTTTAGGAGCAAAATAAGGTTTAAATTTGTCATAGTAAATTTCAACAAAACAGTTCTGTTCTGTGAGACTGTGTTTAATTTGTAGCAGTGGATAAGAACACTTGAACATGTTTTTGTTCCTGATTGAGGAAATTAATTTTGAAAACACAAAGAATGCAGACTAATTTGAGCATGTGAGTCGTAGACATTGAAGTTTATTGTGAAAACTTAATTCACTGTCTTGCAAACACTTTAATCCTTTAATGCCAAGAAGCTACTTAGGGTCAGTTTGCAAATTTATTTTCAATTCATTATTTTGTGAATGCACAACCGTACAACTTAAGGTTGGTGTGCCTTTGACATTAGCATCAGAGTTGTTGGTGTGAACTGGGAAAACATAAGAATGTCAAAAATACAAAAATTGAATACATTTAATATTAAAATACAAAAAAAAACGTTCTCTGGCTAAAAGTTATAAAAAGGAACGTAAGCTTTCGGCTGTCGATCTACAGCCTTCCACTGATAAACATGGAATGTAAATTAGTGAAATATATGCAAAAAAGGTGAGATAAAAATAGCAAGAAGAACAAAGTAAAAGTATCAAAAAACGTGGCTATCGTTTAAAAAGAGTGGGAAGCGCGGTGGCCTCATGGTTAGAGTGCTCGACTCCGGATCGAGCGGTCCTGGTTCGGGTCCTGGCTGGGGGCATTGTGTTGTGTTCTTGAGCAAGACACTTTACTCTCACGGTGCCTCTCTCTACCCACGTGTATAATGGGTACCAGCAAAATGCTGGGGGTAACCCTGCGATGGACCAGCTTCCCATCCAGGGGGGAGTAGAATTACTCCTACTCGCTTCATGCTAAGGAAACCGGAGAGAAGCGCCGGCTTGATGGGCCTTCTGGCTCGTAAGCAGAGACTTTACCTTTACCATTGTTTAAAAAGAATGCTATACTGATTAGGAATCGGCTTAGAATTATTGTCCGCATGCTTGGTAGCAGAGGTCTGCCAAGCCTCCAAAGTTTTTCTGATACGAAAAGAGCCTTTGTCGATAACTCGAGAATGATTAAAATCAACGCGATGACCGAATGAACATGCATGCTTCGCAATGTTTGACCCATAAGCACATGTTTTTACACTCCTAATATGTTCTTTCTTGCGGGTTTCAAAGCAACGGCCGGTTTCACCTACATAACACCAATCACAATCGGCACAGGGTATTTTGTAAATCACGTTGCGTTGGTGTTCAATAGGTGGTCTGAATTTAGGAGAAAGAAATTCTTGTTGCAAAGTCTTGAGGGGCTAATTTACAACTCGGATGATGGCATGTGTAAGTGGTTTGGAAAATTTCCGTTTTAAGATATTGGAAATAACATAGGGGGGATAGATGTTGGCTCGTAGAGCATCAATGACGTGGTTGATCTCGGTATTTTTCTCTTGCCGTGTACTTGGGAGTTTAATTGCATGGTGTAAGAGGGTCTCAGCTGTGCTGATCTTGTGGCGTTTGTCATGGTGAGAAGAAAAATCAAAATATCTAAATATCTAAATCTAAATCTAAATATCGGTCATTGCATTGATTTTAATCATTAATCATGCCATACCACCAGCCATTCGTGGATCGGGCTATTGACACGTGGCCCTTGAGGGCGAAGGGTTTAATTGTTTTAGTATCACCCAAATAGTCGGACAGAAAAGGCAGTAATAAAGTTAGCAAATGCAAGTTGAAAATATATTTATTTGGGAATAAAACGAAAGAAAGCGTCACGCTTTTCGCTACTCGAGGACTATTACTAATAGTTCTCTAGTAGCGTAGCCAATCAAAATGCAGCATTTGCACTAGTCGGGTGATACTAATTTTTGATAGTTTTGGAGAAAGCAAATGGGTTTGAGGTCTTTAAAGTGATATGGGATCTGTTGCCAAAGATCTATTGCCAAGAATGACATCATTTGTTTGCCATGCAGTATTTCTTTTATTTCTTTTTTACTATTGTTTAATTGTAATACTACTTTTCACCTCTGCTCACTTTATTAGAAAAATGTAATAATAGTAATAGTAATAATAATGGTAATGATAATAATAATGGTAATAATAATAATAATAATAATAATAATAATAATAATAATAATAATAATGTATTGAATTTATTTGTGTACAGTGGGTCCATACAGCAAACCTAGGCCTGTGTACATTACCATAACGTTCCACGTTTATACGGTGTCGAGAGTTCGGTTATAAGCTTAATATGTCTGAAAAAATAGGCAATGATGACAAGAAACTCGCCAATGGTGTCTGCTGTAAGCTTGAATGGTGACGTGGTGTGTTATTGTTGAAATATGCCAGAATCTCTGTCAACACGGAATTTCAAACGTTTTCAGGCCTTCTTCCTTTTCTTTTTTTGGGAGTTTTACAAAATATGTGAGGCATCGAGGCCTGCATTAAGAAGGAAAACATTACCTGAAAGCTACCCGTTGTAACTATGTGTTTTGTCTCTCGCTCTATTTATCTCAGCTTTCAACGGTGTTCTTCATTGAAATTTTCTCTTCTTTTCCTTCCTCGGCTTCTCTCGAGGGTTTCTTCGCTTAAATTTCTCAAATTTCGCCGCCTCTTCTCAAGTGCTTTTTCGTGCTCTTTATCCCGTTGCTCGTCACTAATAGTAAAAAATCTTTTCTAAAAGTGACGAATGTCAGTGGGATAAACGCGGGCTGCACAAAAGTTTCCCGCCAACAAAATTCGCCCAGTTTCATTCCCGAGACTCCCCTCCCTTAAGTTCCCCGCCAAAAAAGTATTTATCCTGATCAAATAAAAATTAAATTTCTACTGAATTCAACAGCAAACTGAGGGAAACTATTTCTATACCTAGAAGCCTGATGCGATTTTTGGTTCTACGTGAATTCTGAAACCTCAATCAGAATTTGAATTCAGTTGCAGGAATTTTGCACTAAATACAAGAAGGCACTTTTCAATCAGAATGCGGCTAAGTTATGTTGAGGGCTGGATCACACATTGAATACTACATATCAGAAATTAATCTATCTGAGTTGTACGAACAACAATAAAACAACGTGGAATATATGCAAATAGTTTATGAAGCATGTCTGCCAAATAAAACAGGTAAAATATTAGTTTCATTAAAAAAGTAAAGTCCTAACTCATGGCTGTGACTATGCCTTGATGTGACACGTGGGACATAGCCAGTTATCTTTAGGAATTTGCTGGAGACGTACACAGCCTGGCTGATACCACTTGATTGTACTCATTTTATTGTCACACCGTATAAGGGTGCTGTCCTAAATGTGTGTTTGACAAACACACCAATATGCGTCATTATCATCAGATGATGGGGAATCTTGAGAAGACGGCACACAACTGATAATGTGCCTGTCGTGCCTGCAAATGATAATAATAGGCATGTTTCCAGTCTAACCACACACTAGAATGAACATTACTAAACAACGAAACACCGAAACAGCGAAAGGAAGCACCAAAACACCATGTATGCCCCCACCATACATTGGATACTAACCGACAAAGGTTGGATTGAGATTAATGGAGATTGAGTAGGCCTAAAAAGTTATTGCTTCTAATCTCAGTCTTAATCGGAATCTTAATCTTAATCTCAATGAGTTAGGAGCAACAATGTTTTATTTAATCTCAAACTCAACCTTTGTCGGTTAGTATTCAATGTATGGTGGGGTGATACATGGTGTTTTGGGGCTTCCTTTCGTTATTTCGTTGTTTAGTAATGTCCCTCTTGAATTAGCCTGATCCGTCGTGATACTCTGTGGCTTCACATTCATCTTTACGCATGCTCAACGTGATTGCACTGCATTTAGAAAGTAGACTTGGGAAGTCAGAAATTGTGTCATCTTTTGAATGGAACTGCTCCATAATGGGCTTTGGCAAGTGTACGTCCAGTGGAACATACAAATCGCTAAATGGTGCAACAAGAGATTAAAAAAAAAACTGCAGGCTTGCTACCACATTTGCTAATGCTTGTGCAAAAATGACTTCTGCTCATCCAGTGTTGGCATAAAGCCTTTAGACAAAACAGGTAAGACGTTTATAAGGATTGTAGGCACTGTCGAACTGGCAGTAAGCAATGTTTGCATTCGTTTCACAGACCTCAGGTCCATCTCTGACACTGGCACATATGGTATGTTTGACGTATGAAGGCATACGCCACTTACTTCTCTCCCCAGTGCTAGTTACAGCGCCTTCCGCTATTGCACTAACCTCACAAGCATACAATATTGCCCCTATGTGCATTTGTGAGAGCGTGCCTCGCAAAGCCCAGCCATGCAATCGCAATGACCAGTTATTACCGTGCCATTCTTTTCAGCGAGTACCCATCCTTTCAAGGGGGTTTCACGAGCTCTATGTAAGTGATTGACCTAAAAGGAGAGGACAGAAAACGATCGCGTGGCGAGGTGTATCACCAACGTTTTCCACTTAAACTCTTAGCAATGTTTGACATATGCGGCGGGGGCTTTTAAAGGGTCATTTTAAATTATTTTCCATTCCAAATTAGTTCAACAAAGTAACTTCAATTCAATGTCAAATTTGATCTCAACTCACCCTCGCAAAGACAACAACCCTGTCTTCACTGACTTCCTTCATCTGCAGCGTATTTACCCAGCCAGACACCCAGCATCCATGGATTTGAATGACTTCATCTGCTTGTTCGTATCCCAAGATGTTTGTAACACTAAGTAATTAACGATATCGGGATACTCCATCCGCGGAATTTTCGCAAAATCTTCCCTAAACTCTGCTTTTTTCAGGCAATATGGATCAAAGCCGATCATCACTACTTTCTCTCGATATCTTTGCTTAGTAGAGCCATCCAGACTAGAGTAATAATCGGAAAATGTAATCGGAGTGCAATGCATTGCACTTTATAACATGAAATCAATTTTCCATTGTCACGTACGTGTAATAGACGAATATCCAACATCTGTGAGATAAATTCGCTCTAAAATACTAGCATTACCATTAATAGTTTTCTGTTTGCCAGGGCCTTGAATCACACTGGATCGATAAAGGTTTGATTTACAGGTACTGTTCGTGATGTGTCCGCAACAGTAATAGAAAGGAAGACGATAAAACTTAAATCGCAAGACAACCTTCTAAGCACTTATCGCCATCGCACATTCCAAAAGGCTTCTCTCCTCACACGTTCCCGCGGTGCCCTCGGGGGATTCGCTGTTGTTCGTGCCCATATAAGGTGATAAATCTATTGCTCCTCAAATTACACTTGAGCTAACCAAAGACAACGGTCGTAAAAGCGTGACTCAACAACCGACATTCGTAATAACGGCCTCTTGAACACGAACCATTATAAACTCAGAGCGACAAGCATTTCTCCACAAGTTTGGTTTTGTATTTTTTGTTCAATGGTGCATTTTACGGACGGCTCAACCGAAGTCTTAAGGCGATAGAATATCAATTGATCAACTATCGTTGTAAAGACCTCATTAGAGGAATAGTAAACTGGTTGTTTGGCGACGGCCGAGAGGAAAACTGAAAAATCACCTAAAATTGCAGTAGAAAATATGGGGCGCATGACTTTGTAGAGCCTGCAGACCAGCGGGACACATAGTCCATTCATACAGGACCTACTAGATGAACGAAGTAGTTCCCCACAAGTTCTATAGCTAGTTACTCAATGGGCAGAACATCCGATCGCTGTTACGGAGATTGTAGGTTCGAATCTTGCATCTAGAACTGCAATGTTTCAGTTGTCCTTTTGCCCATCACCAAGGAGTTAGTTTCCAAGCGATCAGTTATTTTTTTTTGGAATTCCGGATACCGAATAAAAAAAGAATAACAATAATAATGATGATGATGATGATGATGATGATGATGACAACTTCATTTAAGTGTCAATGGATTCAGCACTAGAGCACTAATCGGGGTCACTAATGAAGTTAACTCAAATCAAATCAAATCAAATCAAATCAAATATTGGTTTGTTGAGGAGAGCTGAAAACCGGATAACTGGGAGGAAAACCTCTCGGAGCAGAGGAGTGAACCAACAAACTGAACCGACATGTGACGCCGAGTCTGAGAATCGAACCCGGGCCACATAGGTGCATGACGAGTGCTCTCACCGCTGCGCCACCCTTGCTACCCAAGAAAGAAAAGAAAGAAAAGAAAGTCGACAAGTCGTTGCTAAGTAAACTTAGACCTGCGAAAAAGCCAGAGCTTTTCGTCTTACATCCTCTAAACAAAAAGGAATAATATATAATCAGATTGACTTGAGGTACTGGGGCAAATGACACTTTTTGCGATCTTAGATCACCCGGGTAAGGATGATGAGCTTGTATCGTAGAAAAGTCGAAACGTTGGGCTGTGAATCAATTTTCGTAACTTGCATTCAGTCGATGTTCAAAACTGAGCCGCATCAAAGCATGCCTGACTGTTTATCTGGTTGGAATCGAAACCTAGTTAGACCAAATTTATCCTTGTCAGTAATATAATTCAAAATTGAAAACTAAAATTCACATTTGCCAAAAGGGAGACAAGATGTCTTCCAAAATTTTGGCAATTACAATAACCCATTTCCCCTTTAAATTTTCCCCTCCCAACGCCCCAATGGAGACTCAGAGGAGCGTATTTTACTTGTTTCTTAATATCTTTATATGTCCGGGTGGACCCCTCTGAGCATTATGGAATAGCGACAAAGGGGAGAGGCTAACTATCTTTCCGAATGTAAAGAAGTCGAAATTGAATGCTAGACCCACTTCATTTGCGAGAATACAAATAATTACCTTCGTTATGCAAACGTTTATTTGCCACTTTATTATTCACCCTAAAAATACAGTTCACTTTACATTTTTAATTTCAAACACGGTAACTTTTCTGAAAACAACACTAGACTACAACTGTTTAAATGCATTTCCATTATATACTTTTATAATTTCATGATTACTAGCTTGTTATTGTAGTCATGATCCTTGTACTCTTTCATCCCATCAGTTCATGATGTTTCGTTCATAACTTTTAACGTTAACAGTTTATCAGTTCAGTCAGTACCTAAAAAATGACAGGTTTTAAATTTAAATTATGAATTTTATCTACATCCCTTTTGTGTATGTATCCTAGTCTCTATGTTTCCAACTGCATGATCATAGTTTTAATTTTTATTTCCTGTGCTGTATCTTTATTATAGTTAGGACACGACCCAACAAGCATGTAGTTGTTGCTTCAATATTGATCGTGTAAATAAAGGGTCTTGGATCGTCTTGGTGTCAAGGAACAAACACACACAAAAAATCAACGTTGTGAATAAACGTCATTAAAATAATATGTAATCATAAACATGGCAATTGGATTTTCTTTCTTTCTTCTCCATCTTTTTTGTTCAACATACAAAAGCTACGGCAATGGTCACGCCACAAGGGTGGCCAGCCCGTGACCGTTGATATCTAAATCTTTCACATAATTTCGATAAGATCCATGCACAGGTAACCCAAGCTAACAATGTAATTTGAGCATCACGATCAGTTAAAGTTACAAGCGTTTGTATATGAGAATTTGCAAACGTGTTTAGGAGTCGAAATAAAGAGTGAAAGATTTAGATATTAACGGTCACACAGTTTGTCCCGGCCCCTTGTGGTCACGCCAGGATTGGAAGCAAATCACGATATGTCCTTTGGCATTAAAAATGAAAAATGTTCCGACAGTCACAAAACTAAACATACCTCCTCTACAACCAAACAGCTCAACCCTCATGGAGAGGCGTCCATACCAAGCTGTGGGGTTAATTCTAAAATAGCGAGCAAGGATTGGCGGATCAAGAATGCGGCCTTCTGCAGTATTCCTGTCCATATTTCCTGTGATTTCCTTTTGAGATGTAAAAACATAGTAAACAGGGTCAGAAATACAAACGAGGGATATAGTAAATTGAGTCAGTAATAAATTCCCATGCCTTGAGCATTTGACAAAGTTTAAGTGGGATACTTCATGGATCAGATATTCAGAGAGCACCGGAGTACTCCTTTGTTTATGACATTTGTCAGTCATTGAGTGACTCCTGTTGCAAACGCGGCCATGTCTTTAAGGGAGTAATTAAATTAGGCCCAGTTTTCATTGCCGAACTAATTCTCTTCATTGAGTTCATGAAGAGATCGACGTTTGAATAAATTAAGTTCAAGAGAACTTCTTTGGGTCGACCCGAGAATTAAGTTCGAATGCGCCACATGGGAAGTTCGACTATGGAACGACTTCGATTCAAACGTCGAACGTTTCTCATCTGCCGAATCTAATGCATAACTTGCATGATTTCTTTTTGCATCCCACAGTCCCATTCATTCACTGACGGCAAATTGCACATGGTGATTAATGGCGAATTAAGTTCGATGTATGAATCAACCATCGAACTTAATTCATTTGTGTCGACCAAGATAGAAATTACTTTCGGCACATGAGAAGTTCGACGTTTGAGCTGCGTGTGCCTATATACGACAAGAGCACTGGTCACACATCTTAAAGACGTTCGCGCCAAAATCTTCCTACGGTGAGATTTTCTTCATTTCTCGCCTAGAGTTAGGTCATAAAGTACTTACTCCAAAAATGAAAAAAAAAATGGGGGTCACCGACTTTGTTTCGGAGAAAATGGCAGTGGAAAAATGCCTTAATTTCGAGAAATCGGTCATAATAGCGAGATGTAGGCTCATCTGCTCATCCATCGAAAATCATAAAAATAAACTGTTGGAGTGAAAGTTTCCGTGCATAGGTTTTTAGGAGTGAGATTTTTAGATAATTGTATGCCGCCAGGGATGTGGTAAACAGTAGAGTTCATTCTCGACGAGCGTTTTCGTAAGCTCTATCCGTTGCAACCACTACTGGAATTCGATGGCACGAAAAAAGAAAATGTTAAAAAAAGATAACTTCTTACGGTGAGAATTTTTTCATTTCATCATATTTTGTAGATAGTAAGTAAAGTAAGTGATTCATGATTTAAAAAATAGGGGTCACCTATGATCTGAACGAGTAAAATCGATGTGATTTTGCAAAGCTCTTGGAAAAGTTCGTTTGTCACGCTTTTGCGTGACCTGTCGGGCAAGGACTGGAACCCAAGAGAGGATCGATCGTTGAAGAGATGAAAGGTTTTTACCGAAAAAAAAACCTTTGTCGAGCATAGCAACGAAGTTTTAAGCAGGGATCATCTTCATTTGGTTGGTGTTTTGTATAATATCTCTCCATTGCCGTCATGCTCATCCTCTGGAGTGTATTTTTTCGTGAAATTCAATCGCTGATTGTTTCCACGCAGGTCCGCACTATTCAAGCGACGAGGACGAAAATACTGCTCAATTTTCACGAAAGTAAAGGAAAAGAACTTTAAAAACATGCATTCACTTTGAACTTAAGTTCGTAGGGTAATAAAAACATTAAAAAGAAACAGCCCCATAAATTTACGCAACGGTTCGTCCTCGAGTTTTCCAAACTTTCAGCCACTAGTCTACTCGATCAGCCACCTTTTCCAGAGCTTTTCCATCCTCCCGCTCACTTCTCTTTGAAGTTTCATGATGATTCGGAAATAAATGTGCCATTCTTTTGCCGGCCTGTAATTTTTTCCTCGGCGTTTTTGTCGCCATGTTATTTTAACTGATGCTTGAAAAATTTGTATGAAAGTCAAGTAGACTAGTGCACGACTGATAAAACCTCGCGAATATCAGTCGTGCAGTAGTCTACTTGACTTTCATAAATATTTTAAATCAATTTTGACTGATCACGATCTTCTCTGATCCAACGCTGTGCAAGACTTATCGTCCACGGTTTTTGCAAAGGTTTTAAAACCTCAACTTCACTAATGCTCGAAGTAATACGTGACATGTTACAGTCGCGTTACCTGCGCAGTAACGTTGCGCACAAACAATTAGCGCGAACGTCCTTAAGTCACAACGCATCCTCTATGCGCCGTTGTGGGAGCGTAATATCGTAAAACAAACATAGCATCAATCTGGTGTTGAACAAGGAATAACTTTTAAAATGGTCTATTACACATTGAAAAAAGTAGCTATTAAAAAAATATGCATGTATTTTCACCTCTCCATTGTTGTAAAATTCAAATTTGTCTCCACTGCTGTAGCTCAGCTTATACTTGGTGACCCACCAGCTTGCATCATGTAATCCTTGTGTCGCGATCCTGGTGACCTTAGTTAAGTTCCTTAAGTCAATTTGCAGCCATTGGTTATAATCTAAAGACTTAGACGCCCATCCGCCGTAGTAACTTCCATTTCTCTCCGACTTTAATCGGCTCCTCTGAGCTCCAAAGTACTGGTTGTAATCGGACGACGATGTTAAGGCCGAGTCAGGGATATCTCCACTTTCCATACCAAGAGCGTCGGCACAAACGATCTCGGGCGGATCGAATCCTAGAAAATAAAAAAAAAAGAGATGGGTAAACAACATGTTATTGGACTGGCAATGTGTTCTTGCTGAGTAGTCGTTCCTACCACGGCAATTTCATTCAGCATACAGTGAATGTGTGTAGGGCATATAATGCATTCCAGAGATATCCCCAATACATTGTTGCTGATACCCTGACTCCACTACTAGAAAGAAGAAATCTAGCTTTGAAACATTTTAAAGGTTCTCCTCGGTATGTCAGCAGATCTAGATACTTAAAGTGCCACTACGACGAAAATTTTGCATGTCCTTTTTTCTTTAGATTTTGAAAATAGACGTACTAAATAGGTATCATGCCAATTTTATCTCAAAATTCCCACGGAAAGTATGATTCTTGTAACGTAGTTTTTCGGTTTTCGCTGTCCGCCATTACTCGAACGGCAAATGACTGTGAGCGAGGAAGAGGGTTGGGTCTAGTTGGATCGCCTGGGATCTGACGTCATATGCGCAACGCTCAAAATAAAGGCGGCTAATTTCCCATGCCGTCTATGAGATGTGAGAGATCGCCGAGTTGCTTTTTGCTGATATTATACACATTACTCCTTGATCGACTTGTTTGCTTTGTCAAATGCCCAGGAAGCGTGTGCGTATGACGTCACGAGCCAAGACCGCTTACAAAATAATCGCTGGCTTCTCCAATGCCGTCCGAGCCTATGGCGGACAGATTTTTAGTGGTTTTTGGCTGGCTATTTCCCGGCTTATCTCACTTCTATCGTTGCAAATTTAAATGCATTGTATCATTTTGAACATATTGACTTAATTGAAGTTGAAAAAAGTCGAAAAGAAAACCAAAAATTTATCGTCGTAGAGGCACTTTAAGCTACCATCAGAACGTCCTGTAGGCTGGCAGCCTGTAGGGGCTAATATATTTTGTGCTTCTTCTGAAAAAAAAAAAAAAAGTCAAGTTCTTCATTACCTTCTCTGCAACCATAAAACTCTGTCCTCATTGCAATATATGCATTCCAAGTCTCGGGTTGAATTCGAATGTATCTTGTTATTATTGGTGTGTCCAATGTATTCCTTACCACAGAGTACTGGTCAGAGTTGGCATTAAAAATCTGGTTTAAATAATGAAATGCACACATTTATGCTAGGTATACCTACAGGTAAAGTGCCGATAAACAAATTATTTTTGTTTCATAGTAAACCAGTGATGCCGTTTTCGTGCAAAAAAATGTGTTTTGGGGCTATAAAATACAGTCTTCAACAAATGCGTTCTATTTAACAATTATTCTACGAGGACGCGGTGGATATGACGTGATAGATAACCAACGAGGCGCGTTTGACCGATTTGTACGTTTTGACAGGATTCTTTACATGAAAACAATAAACACTTAATGACTGGTCCCGAGGGAAACAGTTAATTTGTTTGCCAATAATCTCAATGTTTCCCCGAGGCGCAGCCGAGGTAAACAATGATTTTCGAGGGAAACAAAATGAACTGTTTCCCGAGGGACCGAACATTAAGTGATTTGTTATATAGGGAAACAAATGGGTCAAACATTTTGAAAGAAGAGGGAAGATTCCAGCGACAACATCAGGCCACCTTCAACTGCACGCTCTGATCACGTGCAACAGCGGTCAACATTTCGCGGGTAACAGTGAACTGTTCCCCGTTTGACGTCATAGTTTTCGCAATGTTGCCCGCTCATGGCATTTGGCGGTAAACAGTTTCATAGTTAAATGCCATGTGACCATGAACTAGCCAATGATTGGGCGCGCTGTAGCGGGAAAAACTCCAGCTATATAACAATACAAATTATTTACTCTAGGGACTTTACCATACTTCAATGTACTGGAACTCCATTGTTTTAATGCAAATAAGCCCCCTCCCCCCACCCCCAAAATAAAGTGTATTATGGAATTTGCGAATTTAGTGAATATCATTTAAGGCGATTCCCTCGTTTTGGACCGCGCATCTGGTACTGCGCATAACATTACGACTTCAAAGATGGCGGCGTTTCTCTCCGGCCGTCTAAAGAGAGGCAACAAATGGTGTTCAAAAGCTTTTGAGCGCAGTCATGATAACTCTTCTCGGTTAAGAAAATGTTGTTTTAGAACTCGCGCCAGTCCTCTCTCGGAAAATGATCATTTTGAAGCCAACATTATTGCCTCTTTGAAGTAAATTTGTATTCTTGTTGCGAAGAAACGAGAATAGTGACCCCTCTTTTCAAGGGTTTTGTTTACTCGTAATAGGGACACAGAAAACATATTTTAAGGAGAAAAAAAGTTGGAAAGTAGACGTTATATATAAATGACGTAGACCTGCATTCGGAGCCAGACAATTAGGGCAAGGTGATGACTGCAGCGGCCCAATTTGCTTACCTTTCTTTGCAAGATTGAGCATTATTGCTCGGCCAAACAAGTACGCTCAAGTTTTCAATAACATTCAGTAGCTTTTGCTATATAACAACATTTTTTCCCGGTTGAACATGTTTCGAACGCTTCTCGTGTGATTCAGAAAAGAAAAAAAAACCTCACAAACACGGTGACTCCATCTTTTTGTTGCATTTTTTTTTAATTTCATGTGTATGAATATCAATTGTGCCAATTTTGAAAATAAATCTGAATAGTACGTCGGTTTCAAGGGAATGACATTAAATGTGAATGTTACATTATAATGCAAATACAATACACAAAGATTCTTAACCCCGAATTTGAATTGGGTAGAACTTTTGGTCTATTGTTTTGTTTTTTGTTTTTTCCGCAAAACTTGGTTTAAAGATAGACACATTTTTGGCACCGATGTGGACAAGCCTAATACCGGACTGGAACTGAATACCAGGCCTCTCGTGAAGCTTGTTTTCAAACGTTGAGGATACGTTAAAACCTCCCCCTCCCCCCACCCCACCCCCCATTGTCAACATCGTTCAACAACGTTCAAAAAAATCGAACGGATGTTGAAGCAAAGGTTCAAGCCCTTTGCCCGCGCCTTTAATTAAGCAAACATCGGTTATCTGTCATACTTAAATTAATCTTCACTCTAAAATGTTCAAAAACATTTTACGGGCACTTCGCTTCTATCTCACAATAATCACTACAATCTAACACAAAAAATGTTTGAGGCATTTGCTTCAGAGGGTCACGTTTGACTAAATGCCTATTCAATATGAACAACGTAGTTCACCTTCATTATATTCCTCCCCCTTACAATGTTGGTTCACAAACAAAGCGCTACATTGCCCAATTAAACAACATTATGAGGGGGGATTTTATGAAGTATTTGTTTCTATTGTGAAAAAAGGGGTCACTGTCCAAAACATTTTGGCGAGAACGTTATAGACAAAAGAGCTGGAAAATATTATTGTCGTCTTTTGTCTACTGTATCTTGTACCTTTTTCAAACCGGTTTCATCGTTAACAGTCTGGTAAAATATGCCATCGTAGCTGAAGGAAAGACTGTATTTTCCCACCCACTGGCCAGCATCCTGTCGTCCCTGAGTACTGACACCGCGGACCTTTGTCCAGCTTCCAAAATCAACTTGAAACCACTGATCTAAATTGTTTCTTCCAGAGATCCAACTTCCGTATTTACCACTACCAGCGGACAGAAAGTGAAGCCTGCCGATATAAGGCGGAGAGTTTGCATTGAAAGAGCTGGAAGCGGTGACAGCTGAATTTGGTATTACTCCCGATTGCATTCCAAGCGCGTCCATGCATTTAGAAGGGGTAGGTGTAGAGAAACCTTAAGAAAAAAGGAAAAGAGAAATGTTTAAACTCGAATACCCTTGATGGCATTAAATTTGATGATTAATTCTTTTATAAACTCGATTGATTTTTGCGCTTTTATAACAAGCTGCAGCCTGCAATTTGTGCTTTCACGTTTACAAACGCGATGCTAAATGATCTCCCTGTTGGTTTAGCCTCACCAGCGAAAGAAGTGACCGTATAAGCTAAGCTGCACCCAAAAGACAGTTAGGTGCTTCACCGACTGAATTATCAGCGGTCGAGGAGTGCATAACTTTACCTGGAGGTAAAAAAAAAGTAAACTAAAATAATGAATTTCATCTTTGGGATTTAAATTGCACATACCGTCAGTGCATCCGTAAAGCTCCACTCGTAGAGCCGGATATCCATTGAAGGATTGAACATTGATTTTAAGAAATCGAGCCACAATTGGTGGGTCCAGGATTCGTCCAACTGCTGTGGTGGCATCGTTGTTTCCTTGAAGAGTCTGAAGTCAAAATTATGTGCATTTAAACAACAGGGAATAGATAAAATTCTTTTTTTTTTTCTAAGACCGTCTGTTCCAACAAATAAAGGAATTTTTGACTGCAAGATATACAGTGCATATCCGTACTAGCTTCCCATAGTTAAAAGTAGCGCAAACCTGGCTATTATTATATGGCTTAAATGTCACCCCATCATTGCTGTAAGACAGTGTGTAACTAGTTGTCCACCAGTTTGCGTCAGATCGACCTTGGTGAGCAATTCTTGTAACTTTGGTAACCTGTCCCAAGTCAATTTGCAGGAATTGCTCATTGCCCCCAAATTGGGAACTCCATCCTCCATAATTGCTACCTGAAAAGAATTTAAATAACGCAATCAATGAATAAGGCCTAAGTTTCTTCCTGGAAGTATGGTTTTTCAGCCGATCATGGAAAAATTTAATTTGCCACTGTTACATTCGCAATTAAGCTGAAAGAAATTTGTAACATCTAAGAGAGTCCTTTTCAAACACCTTCCCAAGCACAAATTAGTCCTCTTTACGCCTTAGGCAGGCAGACACATCTAAAAAGCGTAGAAGACAAAACACTGCCTTTCAGCTGAAATCAATTACGAAGTTCTGACTTCATAAGAAAGATATCGGCCAACATAAATATGTTACATAAATGAAGCACAAATCTCAGAGGCACAGTACCTTGTTTCGGCAAGTTTAACCTTGCACGTTCTGGTCCAGCATATTGGTTGTACCTGGACGATGCTACAATGGCCGAATCTGGTATCGTGCCTTTTTCCATTCCCAAAGGAGATGTACACCCTTCGTCTGGAATTTCGAATCCTAATAAGAAATTACAATAGGGCATCTTAGAGAGCAAACAACTTGGTGAAGACTAATATAGACTTTTGCAAACAAAGTATTCATGGTGTATGCTGAAGAATTATTTAATGTCGGAGACGCACCAATGAATCAGTGAAAAAGTAGGGAGAGACGAAAACTGAGTACACAAACCGCGACTAAAAAGCATTTAAACTGATGGTACGTTAGTGGATCGGTGACATTTCTGATCCCATAGAAACAAAAGCCCAATCCTATAAAAGGCATCTTCAAAGGTAGATTAGAAGGGCACTTAAAAAGAACAGTCCATGCAATGCTTGCTTAGTTAGTATGGACGACGAAGAGATCCCAATATCCCTGTATGGAGAGTTAGCAAAGGAAAAACTTCAAGTTATATTAGCAAACGCCAGCTGCGCTACAAAATGTCTCCAAAAGAACCGGAAGGCCCTACTGTGCTTCAAGAGCTTTTTAATTTGTAATTAAGGCGTTGGAGATACACTGGGTTTTTTTCTCAGACAAAAAAAATATCGATAAAATGAGGATCGAACAGTTTATCGAACTCATTCATGCTGTGAACAGAATTCGCGGTTCTCTTTTGTCCAGCAAAACCAGATTAAGGACCACGGATGAGTGCCTTTATGTGATTCTTTAATCGAGATTCAGAGAGATTTTTGTTTCATGGCATCTTCTGGTTTTATTATACGTTTTTTTTTCCGGGCAGCTTTTGGAAATGGCAAGTTGACGAGCTTTTTCAGAGTTTATCAATGTACTGGATCGCAAGAAAAGGAAAGAAATTTCAGGGAGAAATCCTATTTGATGAACTCAGATGTACTGTACCTTCATCGCAGCCGTAAAATTCGGTTCTCATGGAGATACGCGATTTCCAAGTTTTTGGAAGAATCCGAATGAACTTTGTTATTATTGATTGGTCCAGTTCATTCTTCACCACGGTGTATCGGTCTGAGTTAGCAGTAAACGTCTGAGACCAAAAAGAAGGATAAGATCACAATGCACATTATGTCAATTTAAGCACCCCAAGCGCAATCAATAGCTGAGCAAGATACTGCATTCAGTACAATTGTTGATTCTATGTTTTTCATTATTAAACCTAACTATGACATTAAACTTCAATAGTGCAGTTAATCGTACGTCTCACGTTTGTCTTTCAATATAATCATTAATCGGTCTTGATCAGATGCTGGTATGGATTGACCGGCGTTTTATCAATATAAGTAACAGGATGGTTGGGGCGTCTTTCATCTTTGCTTGGAATGCTGTGGTTGAAAAATATATAACTTTTTTTTGTTTAGTCAGAGATTGCTTCCTTGGGGTGCCTCTTTGGTGCTAAGATAGTATTGCATTTTTTCAAATAGACGGAATTAACGAATTAACGGTTCGAAAATGTCCACATGATTTCCTCCGAGTGTGTTAAGGCGTTTGCGCTCGACGTTAAGATCTAGATATCAACGGTTAATTGACAACCACAATTAGGACATAAGAGTTTTCCCATTAAGATGATCCGCTGCAATAGACCATAGTAATAACCCCAGAAACCGTTATGCCTGACCATCAACCAAAGAGTAATTTACCTCGATGGTGAATTTGATCGTCTGGGTGAAAGTAGTCCTGAGAAGGACTGTTTGTAGTCACTGACGTTTCTACAACCTGAGCGGAAGTCATCTTCAGGGGCAAGTGACGGCTTG
>NC_090883.1:16858372-16888372 GCF_036669925.1 Montipora capricornis
TGCAGCCTTCTACTCTGACAGCATAGACGTCTTATGGTGGATCCGAGGACGAAGGAGATATTTCCGCCCGTTTGTTGCAAACCGCATTGGCGAAATACAAATGTACACAGATCCAGCTCAATGGCAGCACGTTCCCACCGAACAAAATCCGGCAGACCTGTGTTCTAGAGGAACTGATCCAGTCGAACTTGCCGAGTCTCCTCTATGGTGGGACGGTTCTCAATGGATGCCTAAGTCGAAGAGTGAGAGGCCGAAGATGCAGCTAGCAGACTCCCTAACCGTCATGCCAGAGATGAGAACAAGAAAGAAACAGAGGACAGAGTTTACCGCATACGTGTCGCTGCAGACAAACCAATTACAGGATTTGACTAAACCGTATCAGACAGCTACTACCACAGGCTGGAGATTGGATCCAAAGCGCTTCTCAAGTTCGAGCCGATTAGTCCGTGTTAATGCAAGAGTGACTAGAGTTCTTCATAACATGTCAAGAAAGAGAGAAAGGTAGACCAATAAGGTGTTGTTACCGCACGAGATCAGAGAAATGGTGCGATCATGCCAGCGTGAAGCCTTCGTGAACGAGTTCAAGGCCTTAGTGTCCGGGAAGCGAATACCGCCAAAGGGCCCACTTACCAAGCTGAACCAAGCCCTCAACAAGGATGACCGTATCCATTCTAATGGAAGACTGCAATTTGATGAATACGTAACATATGATGTACGTTTTCCTAAGATACTGCCGCGAGGACAGTGGGTTACAAAGCTCATTGTCAAACATTACCATGAGCTGGCCAACCATTCAGCAAGTACCAATTTTGTGCTGCCCCAAATGAGGGAAAAGTATTGGGTAATCGCAGCCCGTGAGGATATTTGAGAATGGGAGGGAGAATGCAACATGTCCAAACGACGGAGGAACAAGACATCAACACAGATCATGGCTCCGCTTCCTAAGATCCGCGTGAGGTTCACCTTCCGTCCCTTTGACGAAACAGCAGTGGACTATGCAGGGTCTTTTACCACAGTACAAGGAAGAGGTGTGTGCCATCAAAAGAGGTGGCTTTGCTTGTTCACATACTTGTCGACTCGAGAAGTTCATTTGGAAATAGCATTTGGTCTGGATACTGACAGATTTCTGAATGTCTTCACCCGATTTACTAGCCGAAGAGGCCGGTGCAAAAGGAAATGATAAGTGACTGTGGGACGAATTTTGTGGGAGCTGTCGGTGAACTAAAAGAGCTCGTCAGTAAGTTGGCCCAGAACAAGATCCAGCAGGACACGGCTTATCGAGGTGTGAAATGATATTTCAATCCACCAGGAGCCCCACATTTCGGTGGCAATCACGAGGCTTTGATTAAGTCAGCTAAGAAGGACGTTCGGAGTTCTTGGAAGCAGTAATGTTACCGATGAGAAGCTCGTTGCCGGAGTCGAGAGCCTACTAAATTCTCGACCACTTACCTACCAATCTGCTGACCCACGAGATGTTGTACCATTTACCCCAAACCATTTCTTACACGGGCAGCTTGGTGGCCAATTTGCACCCGAAACCGTTGACACCACAGAACGCAGCCCACGCAAACGGTGGCGAAATGTCTAAGAGATTATATCCCAGGTTTGGAAGCGTTGGTTACAGGAGTACCTTCCGTTGCTGAAAAGACGACCAAAGTGGACAGAAGTTGTGAAAAATTTAAAGAAGAATGACATTGTGCTGTTTCTGGAGCCAAATCTGCCCATTGTGAGACTTATCCACAAACTTGTGCCTTTACAAGAAGGCTAGGAGAATGAGCAATGATTATGAGAACTGAAAGGAACTTGTTATCTTAGGGTTTTGAGAGTTTTACGCAATCACACTTTTCGTTACCTCCCAGTGTGGGGAGGAGGAAATGGACAAATGACAATTGCATGACGTAATCGTTTCTATTTTGAAAAACCAATAATAGCTCAGATTTTTGATTGACAATTTTGTGAAGCACGCGGTGCTAGTTTTTGGTGATTTTTGTATTTTTGTGATTTGTTTTCTTTTTGGAAAGAGCGGTTAGACTTTCTATTGAATTATACCGTTTACAAAAGTACGTTTCTTACCGTGGTTTATATCCGCGATAACTACACCTTCGAAAGATCAGCGGTAGACATTTATGGTGGAGTGTTTCTTGCTTGCGGCCGGCAAGTAATTTTTCCGGCTTCGTTAACGATTTGTTCTGAGGCTTCCCCCGAGAAACTCTCCCCGTTGAACAAGCTACGCAACTATGGCGATCGATGACGAAATCTACTTCGTGTAAGAAAAGATCAGAGTAACTCGGAGCAGAAAATTCGAACGCTTCTGGAACTCATATGGTAAGATTTTATCATAAGCTCTGATTTTTAACTATTTTAACTATTTTGATCTTGTAATGAGGGCCTCTAGTTTATTAGCATTTAGATGCTATTTTGAGCTACCCTCGATAAATAAAGACTTCACTTCACATTAAGCGCCCAGGGGCTCTTCGCGTCTTTGTAGTAAACATTCACCACTAACATTCAATCTTCCCGACTAGCTGCCCCTGAGTCTCCGAGGATGCATACATACACTGCTTCTAGCGAGTATTTCACTTACCTTCAGTGCATCCATAAAGCTCTATTCGTAAGGTCGGGTATCCATAAAATGATTGAACATTGATTTTAAGAAATCGAGCTACGATGGGCGGATCCAGAATCCTTCCAACAGCGGTTTTGGAATCTGTGTTTCCGTCTATGACCTATATTATTAGAATGTTAATATTTGCATAATGTTACACAGAAAAGCATTGTTACTTGACACTGACTAAGCCAACAGTTGTTGCAACTTTTAAAGTGTTTCAAACTTCAAACAGTTCAAGCCGGAACTCTTCAGATGTTTCGTTATTCCTCAAATATATGTCCTTCATACAGAGTCTCTGATCTGATACACATCTCAAACAGATCCCTATTGTTTCGCACCTGGCTATTATTATACGGCATAAATTTGCCTCCATCATCACTGTAAGATAATGTGTAAGTCTTTGTCCACCAGCTTGCGTCAGATCGGCCCTGATGGGCTATTCTTGTAACTTTGGTGACTTGTCCTAAGTCAATCTGAAGAAACTGCTTAGCATCGGTATACTGGGAAGTCCATCCTCCATAGAAATTACCTGAAGGTGAATGAAACACTTGGTCTCATCAATAATTTTTTCATGGTGCTTTTCTCTTGGACAAGCAAGACAACTATTGCTTTTATTAGAAGCATTTGAAATTTGATTCCATTTGAAATCAATTACAAAGTTCTGACCTCATAAGAAAGATATCGACCAGCATAAATATGTTACATAAATGAAGCACAAATCTCAGAGGCACAGTACCTTGTTTCGGCAAGTTTAACCTTGCACGTTCTGGTCCAGCATATTGGTTGTACCTGGACGATGCTACAATAGCCGAATCTGGTATCGTGCCTTTTTCCATTCCCAAAGGAGATGTACACCCTACGTCTGGAATTTCGAATCCTAATAAGAAATTACAATAGGGCATCTTAGAGAGCAAACAACTTGGTGAAGACTAATATAGACTTTTGCAAACAAAGTATTCATGGTGTATGCTGAAGACTGATTTAACGTCGGAGACGCATCAATGAATCAGTGAAAAAGTAGGGAGAGACGAAAACTGAATACACAAACCGCGACTAAAAAGCACTTAAACTGATGGTACGTTAGTGGATCGGGGACATTTCGGACCTCATAGAAACAAAAGCCCAATGCTATGCAAGGCATCTTCAAAGGTAGATTAGAAGGGCAGTTCAAAAAGAACAGTCCATGCAATGCTTGCTTAGTTAGTATGGACGACGAAGAGATCCCAATATCCCCTGTATGGAGAGTTAGCAAAAGGAAAAACTTTATATTAGTAGAAGCCAACTGCGCTACAAAATGTCTCCAAAAGAACCGGAAGGCCCTACTGTGCCTCAAGAGCTTCGTAATGGGTAATTAAGGCGTTGGAGATACACTGGGTTTTTTATTTCTCAGACTCAAAAAAAGAAATCGATAACATGAGGATCGAAAAGTTTATCGAACTCATTCATGCTGTGAACAGAATTCGGGGATCTCCTTTGTCCAGCAAGACCAGATTAAGGACCACGGATGAGTGCCTTTATGTGACTCTTTTTTTAATGGTAACTCAAACTTTAATCGAGATTCAGAGAGATTTTTGTTTCATGGCAGCTTCTGGTTTCATCATACGTTTTTTTTTTTCGGGGCAGCTTTAGGAAAAGGCAAGTTGCCAAGCTTTTTCAGAGTTCAATGTACTGGATCTCAAGAAAAGGAAATAAATTTCTGGGAGCAATCCTATTTGATGAACTCAGATGTACTGTACCTTCATCGCAGCCGTAAAATTCGGTTCTCATGGAGATACGCGATTTCCAAGTTTTTGGAAGAATCCGAATGAACTTTGTTATTACTGATTGGTCCAGTTCATTCTTCACCACGGTGTATCGGTCTGAGTTAGCAGTAAACGTCTGAGACCAAAAAAAAGGATAAGATCACAATGCACATTATGTCAATTTAAGCACCCCAAGCGCAATCAATAGTTGAGCAAGATACTGCATTCAGTACAATTGTTGATTCTATGTTTTTCATTATTAAACCTAACTATGACATTAAACTTCAATAGTGCAGTTAATCGTACGTCTCTCGTTTGTCTTTCAATATAATCATTAATCGGTCTTGATCAGATGCTGGTATGGATTGACCGGCCTTTTATCAATATAAGTAACAGGGTGGTTGGGGCGTCTTTCATCTTTGCTTGGAATGCTGTGGTTGAAAAATATATATTTTTTATGTTGTTTAGTCAGAGATTGCTTCCTTGGGGTGCCTCTTTGGTGCTAAGATAGTATTGCATTTTTTCAAATAGACGGAATTAACGAATTAACGGTTCGAAAATGTCCACAAGATTTCCTCCGAGTGTGTTAAGGCGTTTGCGCTCGACGTTAAGATCTAGATATCAACGGTTAATTGACAACCACAATTAGGACATAAGAGTTTTCCCATTAAGATGATCCGCTGCAATAGACCATAGTAATAACCCCAGAAACCGTTATGCCTGACCATCAACCAAAGAGTAATTTACCTCGATGGTGAATTTGATCGTCTGGGTGAAAGTAGTCCTGAGAAGGACTGTTTGTAGTGACTGACGTTTCTACAACCTGAGCGGAAGTCATCTTCAGAGGAAAGTGACGGGTTGAAATTCAAATGAATGTAGCGATGTTCTGTTCTGTGTTGTGATTGGTAGCGAGAAAAGGAATGTCACACAATACGTTTCCCACATTACTCTTTACATTTCTTTTACATTACTTTTTAGATTACTTTTCCCACTACCAATCACAACACAGGACAGAGCATCCCTACATTCGTTTGAATTTCCAACTGCCACTTGATTCTAAAGATGACTTCCACTCAGGTTTTTGAAGCGTCACCAGTGGCAACAGTCTTTCATGGGACTACTTTCACCCAGACGATCAAATTCCATCAAAGTATCTAACTCCTTGGTTCAAACCATTCTTTCTCAAAGACCATTTTTTAATCTTAGGATATATTTATCGGAATCCTCCAAAACAGGAAAAGTCCAAACGATGATAGCCAAGGAATCTACCCAAGAAAACCTGTCGATAATCGTGAATTAAGGTGGCTTACCACAGCTTTCCGAAGAAAAAGATCAAGGTTTTGGAATCTGTGAAATTAAAGCAACAGGAAGTCTCTTCTGAAGTGTTAGTCACTGCAATTGATGTAAGATGTAATTTTACCGAACAAATAAATGCAAATCAGGGGAAAATGCTAAACATAGTGACCGACCTTTTGGAGGGGGGACTGGAACTAGACACTTCAAACGCTTTTTTTTCTCGAAAACCAGCCGTACAACCCCACCTCAAAATTTCAGGATTTCCGAAAGCGAGAAAAAATAATTATGCAGAGAAATAAATAGTTAAATCTGCCATACAGGTTTTTCACAAATTACAAAAACGTCGATTTTCGTCTATTTTAATAATATCTGAAAAACTATCTGATAGAACTTTTTGAAAAAATGTTGACGGTTTTGTCTATATGTTGTTTACTAATTCCCAAAATTTTAACCCTTGTTGTACGGCTACGTTTTGAGAAAAAGGCCTTCGAAATGTCTAGTTTCCAGTCCCCCCTCCAGGAAGTCCGTCACTATATTAAGCGTTTTCCCCTGATTTGTATTTATTTGTTAGGTAAAATTGCATTTTACATCAATTGCAGTGACCACAAGAGGCATCATTTTTGTTTAACTTCACAGATTTCACAATTTTGATATTTTTTCTTCGCATAACTGTAGTAAACCACCTTAAGCAGGCGGAGGCACGTTTTTAATCTGCATGGTGTCTTTTTTTTTTTTCAAATTACCTTCGTAGGATATTTAGTAACGATAGTAATAATAACTTTGCAGTTTATGGTCTTAATTTCACAAGCTCTTACTTTTATAAGTCCGTCTTCTCGATTTACAGGGGTATAAAATACTCCTTCATAGCTGTATGCGAGAGTGTAGCTTCCCACCCACTCATCAGAATCCTGCCTTCCTTGAGATGCTACCGCTGTGATTTTCGTCCATTTTCCAAAATTAACTTGAAACCATTGGTTTACGTCACTGGTTCTGGCAGCCCAACTTCCCTGTTTACCACTGCCAGAGGAAAGAAAGTGAAGCCTGCCAACGTAGGGAGCAAGACCACTCCCACCAAAACTTGAAGCGGTGATTGCTGAATCTGGTATATCTCCTGATTGCATTCCCAGGGCTTTTATGCATGGCGGTGTTGCCGGCGTAGGAAAACCTCGACCAAAATTAAGATTGAACTCGTGTTAACAATAAGTTATCATAAAACAAACCTGTACGACAGGTCTGCCTTCTTGCAATTGCAGTGAGGAGCAAATACCGATTTAAGGTAATTCCCTTGAAATTGTTCTACTATCAAACTTTTTTGGAAACTTGGCATAATTAACATTCATGATATGAACATTAAAAAAATGCAATAAAAAAATGGGGTCACCGTGCTTGTTTACGCGTCAGCAGGCTCTTAAAATGGGGTATTTTTTACTGTTTTCGTGTTAAACATTCGAATCACCTTCATACAGAATTAAGTCTTGGTTACTTCAGAGACAAAAAAATTTATTTTGAAAATAAAGCTTATTTTATTTACATAAGCAGTATTGCTTGATTTACGCCGTCTTTGATTCCCTGGTTGTGGGAATAGTGCACTTTTTGGGACAGTTCCGTGGTTAGCTTGAAGTCCTCGCCTTGGGTAAAATATACCCAGTAAGGAGCTGTTTTTCAAAAAAAAAATCATGTTCTACTATCAAACTTTTTTTCTTCTTCAAATATGTTCTTTATTAGAGTGTTCTTAGCAAATACCTGAAAAAAAATCGGGGGTCACCGTGCCCGTTTGAGAGAGAAGGAGCATTTATTTCGCTATCGGGTTTAGTTTGAGCGAAATCTCTTACGTTTTGTATGCGCACGTGCTCATGTGCGCGCGCTAATGAC
The DNA here is from genome assembly GCF_036669925.1 of Montipora capricornis. Lineage (NCBI taxonomy): Eukaryota > Metazoa > Cnidaria > Anthozoa > Scleractinia > Acroporidae > Montipora > Montipora capricornis. The sequence continues at coordinate 16,865,891 of NC_090883.1, forward strand.
GCGAAAATCGTGCGCAGTAGGGATGCGCAATGCAATACTAAGGAATTACCTTAAGCAACGTTTCACGAAAACGAAGTGCAAGGTGCAGGATATCTCACACTAATTGCACGAGGGCGAGTAATTTTTTTAATAAAAGAGGACACGCTAATTGATACAGTAAAAAAAGAAATTAAGTTGTCTCACAGAGATTATGACCAAATAGCAATAATAATAAAAAACGAGTACTTGACTTTCTTGCTGTATTGAGGTTGCGTAATTTTCTTTTTTGGAATCGACTTGCTAACACTCCTGAGTCATGCGTGATAGCGTAAGGATGTTCTTTAGAGCTCGAGGTGACCACTTGCAGTAAAAAAATGAAATGAACTATTGACCTTACGAACTATTACTAAAAAAATATGGTAAGCTACTTGCTTGGGAACGAGAGAAAGGACAGTTCAAAAAGCAGTCCCATGCAATATTCAAACATACAACCTTCGTAACATCAGTCGGATGCTGTACTAATTGAGCCACTAAAACGTCTGGGGAGTCAGGGTGCTTATATAGCTTTTTTTATAGCTCAGTGGATAGAGCATCCAGCTGTTATTACGGAGTTTGAAGATGCACTGCCCGGGACTCTGTTGTCAAAATACTAGCTTATCATCTTTTTCACGGTCACTTTGCATCATTTATCATCGGTATATTTACATTTACCGAGAAAGTACTGCAATTTGAATGGCCAAGAGAAACACCTTTTTTAGTCAAATTCGGAAAAAAAACTGCATGTGAAAATTGCAGTTTCTAAACTAAAAAGAGGCTGCACTAAAAGTTACTCCGGTAATTGCCTAGACAAATAATAGAGTGGATTTATACTAAAAAAGTGGATAGCGTTGAAGGCGAATTCTGATCGGATACTTAAACTCCGAATATCCTTTGCTACTCATCTATGAGAAACTCGTGCGGGATTTGCTCTCGAAAATTTTGTAATCGTTGCAGGTATAAATTGATTAAAACCCCTTTTTTTATATTATCTCATTGTTTCAGTCAGTATAATATATTGCTTTGCTTCTCGGCAATATCCACAACTAACCACTTCCACTTTGGTAAATTACTGTCACAAGTGATATTTAAAATAAGTATCACTCTTGACATTCCACAATCGTCCTAAACTTCACTCGTTCAGTGGCCCGTGAGATTATGTATTACAATTTCATAATAAAATTACTTGTTTATGCACAACATAATAAAACATCAGGTTCTGACCTGAGCATTTTTAGACATCACTTAGTAGTATTTTTTTAGGTTAATTCATCCTCCTATCTCTAACAAAGTATTCCTGTATGATTTAGAACTTTATACATCTAGCGGGCTCGTCAAAATACACATCAATACTACACACCAAAACGTCTAATAAGTTACTTATTATCCAACCTTTTGGCACTAATTTTTAGTAAGTAAATTATTATTGTAAACAACAGAGAACGAGTGACAGAAGTGCGTGGCAAAGGTCAGCACCTAAACTAGTCAAACCGGTTCCTCTACTGCACAATAACCGAACAAGTTCGAGAAGCGTTCGAATTCCTTGCTTCTGATTGACCACAAAAATCAGCAAAGAGGAGCAGCCGGGTAACTCTCATCTTTACTTACACGAAGTACTTTTCCTCATCGATCACCATAGTTGCATAGCGCGTTTAACGGACATTTTCACGCCGTAGAAAGCTTCAGAAGTCGTGAGACGAAGATGGAGATGTAAAAAGTAAGCTTGGCGTTGCGGCGACTAGACAAGCTAGTGAGCAAAGGTGTAGAAAGTGAAGGTCGTGCTTCGCGTATCAGTAATAAATATTTACTATACCTTCGAAAGATCAGCCGTAGACATTTATGGCAGAGTGTTTGTTGCTTGCAGCCGTGCTAAAGCTTGTAAACTTTCCAGCTTCGTTAACGATTTGTTCTAAGACTTTCCCCGAGAAACGTTCCCTGTTGAACGCGCTACGCAACTATGGCGATCGATGACGAAAACTACTTCGTGTAAAAAAAGATCAGAGTCACCCGAAGCAGAAAATTCGAACGCTTCTGGAACTCATATGGTAAGATTGAGCGCCCAGGGGCTCTTCCCGTTCTTGTAGTAAACTTTCACCACGAACATTCAATCGTCCCGACATCTGCCCCTAGGTCTCCGAGGTTGCATCATACACTGAGATTGCATCATTCTAGCACTTACCTTCAGTGCATCCATAAAGCTCTATTCGTAAGGTCGGATATCCATAAAATGATTGAACATTGATTTTAAGAAATCGAGCTACGATGGGCGGATCCAGAATCCTTCCAACAGCGGTTTTGGAATCTTTGTTTCCCTCTATGACCTATCATGAGAATATTAATATTTACATGATGTTCAAGAGAAAAACATTGTTACTTGACATTGACTAAGCCAGCACTTGTTGCAACTTTTAAAGTGTTTCAAATTGAGATAGTGGGTTCAAACAGTTCAAGCCGGAACTCTTCAGATATTTCGTTGTTGCTCAAGTAACGTTATAAGTGCATTGAGCTAAAGTCTTGACATGCTTCCGAGCTTCCGCAGCTCAAATATACGTCTCTGATCTGATACACATCTCAAACAGATCCCTATTGTTTCGCACCTGGCTATTATTATACGGCATAAATTTGCCTCCATCATCACTGTAAGATAATGTGTAAGTCTTTGTCCACCAGCTTGCGTCAGATCGGCCCTGATGGGCTATTCGTGTAACTTTGGTGACTTGTCCTAAGTCAATCTGAAGGAACTGCTTAGCATCGGTATACTGGGAAGTCCATCCTCCATAGAAATTACCTAAAGGTGAATTAAACTCTTGGTTTCATCAATAGCTTTTACGTTCATGGTGCCTTTCTCTTGGACGAGCAAGACAACTATTGCTTTTATATTTTTGACAGTCTTCGGTGGAGAAGCACAAAGAGAGAATATTCAGATTTTCACTGACACTTAATGCGTTCTACACAAAATAACTTGCGAGTTTCTGTAAATAATATAACCTCCCGTACCGTCATACACTTTTAATCAAAGGAACTATTAACAAATTCTCTTACAATGGAAACAGTTCTGAAGACACGGCTATTATTAATTGATCATTAAAATTAAAAAGCAAGATTCATGTGGCATATTTTTCAAATGCCTTTTTCAAGCAAAGTATCTACCCAATCTCTAAACCTAACATGTTATTAAATACCGTAAGTCTCAGTTTTAGGCCCTTGTTTATTTCTACTTTGATTAAATGATCGACCCAACTGTACTGATAAACTCTCTTTTTTTTATTAAAAAGTGTATCATTGGATAATTCCAAATTCGATCTGGAATGCACGGACTCATGTTGAACGAGCTCCTGAACGCTCCTAAGGTGTTTCAAATCCAATTCCACTCATAAGTTTTTTTGTTTTTTGTTTTTTTGTTTCTCGCTTTCTCTCTTTTTTTTTTGTTTTTGTTTTTTTTTTTGCAAAATAAAGTAGGAAAGATTTATCCACGGCCTGAGTTTGTGGGCCATTTCAATAAAACAATTGTTTCTCTCGCTTGCTGGATATGAGATGATTATAGCGGAGCTCCGGCGGCCCGAAGGACCGCCAAGCGGAGCACCAAAGGCACAGGGACCAATGAGTTGCTTTTCTCGTGGTAATCATGGCTAGCGGTATTGCTTGTGGGCGCTAAAGCACGACGAAGTTACCCAACAATTTGATAATATCCCAATAATAATCATAACAATCAGAAAAATTTAACGCTAAAGATTGTAATGCCGTGTAATGACCTATGCATTAGGTTGGATCGACACAAACAGTGATAAGCATAAACACACCACTGTTAGGACAGACCAACTTAACAACGTTTACGAAGGCATTCTCTTTAGAACTAAAGAGCAGGCACAGTCATTTATTTTTCAACCATCGATGCAAGGAAAATAAGGTACTTCCACCGAGTTTGAGATTGTGGCCTCGCGTGCGAAGTACTAGTAAGTAATACAAACCCATGGCAAATACTGCCTTTTACTCTCTGACGTTACGCATAGACCAATTTCATCGGTCTCTACAGAGTTTGGTGTGGTTGATTTCTCAATCTCTCATCGCATCAGTTGAGGAAGGCATTTTACAACTAAGCGTTGATCAAAAATTATTGGTCAGAGCTGTAGTTGCTAGCATTTTAAGTCGCTCCAAACCTCCCCCCAAAAAATCTGCAAAGATGTTTTTGAAGGGCTAAAGAACGATCCGGATAGGCTCGTTCTGTTTGCTGATAAGGGCAAGTTCGTGGTGTTTATGGACAGGCTGCAAAGTCCGTCAGACTACAACCTTACAAAGTCAGAGACTACGATCTCGCTCACGAGGGGGGGATAACTTCCATCCTTACGTGATTCTAAAGTTAAAGAGCTTTCGTGTTCGATGTTCTGAAGGCAAAGGGCTGTCCAAAGTCCTTCCTCGGTAATTGTTAAAAAACTGTTACAGCAGGTTTTGCAGTTTTTCCGTACACCTTTTTTTATGCATATCATAAAGAAGCGAATCAAGAAATGCAATTAATAGCGAGGAAGTCTCAAGAGGCCATGGGGGCTTATAAGGAGGACTCCCTCTTATTAATTACAGCAGTTTAATTAAAACGGGAAAAAGAGAGACAAAGAAAATGGAAAATAGTTAAAAAAACGAAGAAATTAAAAGAAAAGAATTAGGGAGCAACACCGAGAAGCTAACAGGATGTACTGATAACTTGAAAATATTTCACATATTCATTACCATAAGAGCTTGACCCAACCCAGGAATGGTTGCATTTCCATAATGGGTCAGGCCTCTCATGTGCTCTATATTTATTAGCTGTTCTGTGGAAGCATAAGGTAAGCTTTAAGTGAGTGTTTAAAAGTTCTTACATTATTAGATTGAGTTATCGAATAGGGTAAGGAGCTCCACAATTTTGGACCTTTTTTTATGTTTGTTCTGCAACCATGAGAACGATATGACTCAGCATTTTGGGTAAAGTAATTATAAAGTTGGCTTCCAGTTTGAAATAGGTTTTGAAAAGAACAAGGAAGCATTCCTCGGTGGTACATGTACATAAAAATGTATACTATAAATATCCAGAATACTGAGTTTTTGAAAAAGAGGTTTGCTTGTCCGAACAAGTATATATCGGACAAACCAAACGCCAGTTTATTACACATTTAGAGGAGCACCAGAAAGCTGTAGTAGTCGTGACTACCATTGATTTGTAATAAAGCACACGTACGAAAAGCCTAAGGTATGGGATAAGATAGGGGAAGAATTTGACTTGGAAGAAAACTATATATCAGAAGCCATTTTACTGCCCGTAGGAGTTTCAAGCGAACCTTACATAAGACCCTTTTTAATGTAAGATAGTGAACTCCATCAGTAGTAGGGAAATAGGGGGGCCTAAAACATTTTTTGTTTTATTTCTAAACCATAAAATGTGGCATAAAATTTGCCTTGGCTTTTCAATTGATCACTAAGCGGGCGAAAATTTCTGATTGGCTGATAGCAAGAACACGTCAATCAAACGTTACTTGAGACCTTCGTCAAGTTTGTACTACTATGACGGAAAATTTAAAAAAAGGCGACCATTGAATGGAGTATATCAAAAGCTCTACTTGCTTATCTAACATTGAAAAAGAACGGGACATTTTGCTCAAGAAAGAGTAGGAGACTGCTTCCGGTAAAGATGTTATAGTTATTCTACCCACGATTGATATACACGATCTTCAGTTTGGCGAATTAATAAATATTTTCATCAAAAAGGTTGCTTGTGATCGTTTCGCAGATACTGCCGTCGACAGTGCAAGGGAAATTCTCGCCTTCAATTCACTCTATGGCGAATCTAAAACGTTACAGGCACCTGTGAGGGACAACATCCAAAATGGACACCAAATCTCAGCTTTGTGAACTAAAATGTTGTTGGAATATGCTGCAAGATCGTCTGGGCTTGACCTCTTTAATATAGAATCAGAGAGGTAAATTAAGGGTCTCGAGCTCGCTTCGCACATTCAAGTTCTGCAAGACTAAGTTGGCAACAGTTTTCAGATCATTGATTTAGTTTTCTCGTGAAACGGGTTGAACACATCAACACGGGAACTTGGATTATTATTATGATTAACGATCAAGACTTTTACTTGAGTAGTTTAATTAGACAGTAAATCGACATTCCGCTAAAGAGTTCTTGGCTTGAGGTTTGGATCGTCGATCGGTGGTTCATTCATTCTCTCCCTTTATTTAATTAAACCAGGTTTCGGTCGATACTAAAAAGAGTGTTTTTTGTTTTAATGATCTCCGATTGCAATTTTAGATTAGATGCGCATAATCTACAGCAATCGTTCGCGTATTTACCTGACAGTCTTCCTCATTTTACTTGATTCTATGATACAAATTTGTATCTACCCTTTCCGTGCTACACACAATGAACTGCAATGCCGTGACAGAGCCTTTGTTTGAGACGTACATAAGGAGGAGATGTCTATTTTATCTTTCTCTTGAGTACCCCGGTTGAAACTTGGAGAAAAAAAACTCTCTTACCTACCAATGTCAGGTAAACACAGTATTTTATGACGTATTTTTGATAAAATGCCAAACGTTTGAGCTTTAAAGCAGGCCAATTGTCAAATTAGCAAGCTTCCTAGAGCCTACACTGATGGAAAATGGTGGAACCCCCGCGAGGTGGTAATCGGAAGTTATCCATACGTTGAACTCCACTTTAAAGTGATGCCAGGTTGAAGACAGTTAGTTTGCAAGACTACATACCTTGCTTCTGCATGTTTAACCTTGCGCGTTCTGGTCCTCCGTATTGGTTGTATCTGGACGATGCTACAATGGCCGCATCTGGTATCGTTCCTTTTGCCATTCCCAAAGGAGATGTACACCCTACGTCTGGAGTTTCGATTCCTGCGAAACGCAAACGGGACGTTTGACCTAGTCAACAATTTGATATCCACAAAAATTGGCCCAAATTTGCAATCGGCCTTAAATGGTCGTTTCCTTGGACGTTAGAAACGCTTTAATGGAGAAATGAAGGTAGAGGACTAAGCCGAAGTACAGAAACATCAAATCCTTACTTCAAATTCGTTTAAAACCCGCAAAATAAAAAACGGAATATTTTAGGGAGGAGCTGACTTAGCAAAGTTCTGGTCCTAAAACAGGCAGACAACCCTAAGGATGCGAGAGCGCGTGACGTCACGTCATTTTGAGACAGTTGTAACGGCCGATTCAACTGATCGAGGAAAATGTTCCATAAAAACTTCTAAACATGATGTTTCTTTTCGAAAAGTCATTTTATGGACATTGATTTTAATGCCGGTTATCAAAATCCAATGATCTACCACTCCTGTCCGCATCATCTGGCGATAACAAAAACCTGAGCAAAGCTGGAACATCGAGCAGGATTTTGAGGTTGCAGAAGCGTGTAAATGCGATGATTTTTTTCACGATGCTAGCAAAATTATCGACATTTTACGTGCTGAAGGCTGGAACGCAGACGTATTTCCGGCGTGTTTTAATGATCCAAACTCTTTAATGATAGATGACTTCCTTTTAGAATACAATTCCTGGTAGAGAAGATTTCCTAAGATTTCCGAGATATAATTCCGCCAATACACAAAATATAATACCGCCAAAAACTCGATAAGATGTAATTCCTGTCACATGTCAATCAAACTAAAGCTCGTGTAACACTAGTTTCCAGTTTTTAACACACTCCCTCCTGATTGACGTCGAAGTCAATCAAGAAAGTTTGAACAAATCAGACTGATTTAACGCAAAACCGAATTTAGCTCTTTAGCTTCAGTGTCAAACGCTCAAGATACGGTCAGACAGTTCATGGAGCAGTGATCACTGTAGGGATGTCTTCATCTCTAACTATCTGAATGTTCATTCCACTGTCAAACTGTCCTGTTCTCGCATTAGTTACGTGTTCGTCACACACGTTGATTTCAAGAGGATAGAGCTTTTGAATTGGATGTTTTAAGCGAGTCTTGCGGAGAGAATTATCTACTGTTACCACTTCTGCTGCGCGCACAACGTTGTCTTGTCCCTGTAACAGTTTCTCTACTTTCCCCATTCTCCACTGTTGTCTGGGTGTCTTGTCAGCATAGATGTGCACAACGTCTCCTACTTGAATTGTTCTTCTTGGTTCACCTCCCTTGAGTTTCTGGTACTCGCGGATACCTGTAAGATATTCTTTCTTCTATCGATTTCTGAAATGGGTGAGAAGACCGTCTAAATATCTCTCTCGTCTAGGCAAAGTGTTTACAGGTACTGTGATGGCACGAGATTGATCTAGAAGTCGACGACCAATTACAAGATGAGAAGGCGAGAGTGCAGTTTCTGTTAGCTCATCGTAGACATAGGTCAATGGCCTAGAATTCAAAACGCCTTCAGTTTCGATCAACACTGACTCTAACTCTTCATAACTCAACTTCGCATTTCCGAGCACTTTCTTGAGACATCTTTTCACAAGTTTCACACAGATTTCGAAGAATCCGCCCCACCAGCTGGCTGTGGGTATATTGAATTTCCAGTCAATGTTCCGATCAAGAGCAAACTTCTTAACCTTTGCATCTCGGAAAGTTTTCCCGTTGTCTGAAATGAACAGGGTCGGTAGTCCTCTTCTACCGAAGAATCGCTTCAGCACTCTTAAGAACGAATTGGCGGAGAGGTCTGGCGTAAGTTCAAGGTGCAAAGCTCTTGTACTAGCACACGTAAACAGAGCAAAGTAACACTTGTGCATTTCTCCCTTGGATAAGTATATATTCTTCACGTACAAGGGTCCGGCAAAATCCACACCTACTTTAGAGAAAGCCATTTTCTCTGAAACTCGGAATGCAGGTAGTGGTGGAGTAGGTGGAGAGCTGTAGGCTCTTCCTTGTAATTTCTTGCACGAACACACTTGGAAAGTACATCCTTAACAGTTTGCCTTCCTTTGATTATCCAGAATTGTGATCAGATTTCAGTAAGAGTTTCTCCAACTCCATTGTGATTCACGTTTTCGTGGGACTGTATGATCACGAGCTTAGTGAAATGCTGCTTTCTAGATAACAGAATGGGATGTTTTGTTGAGTATGGAAGTGAAGACTTCTGGATTCGTCCCTTGCATCGCAGAAGTCCGTTGGCATCCTTAAAGACTCCTAACTGTTCTCAAGTCGAACTTGATTTCTCCTTTTCTTCACGTTTGGCTTGAGCGTCTTTGTACCAGAGATTCGTAGCAATATTCTGATCCTCCATACTGATGTCAGTTATTTCTATCTTCCTGTTGAGCTTCTGGATGAATTTCAGCACAAGAGCGGTTACTCTGACAAGTTTACTGAGACTACTAAATCTTTCTGGACAGATGACTTCTGAAATGTTCTGAAAGCACTGCACGGATACTGTCATAACATTTCAAATTTCAGGTTTCCTTCTCAATTCCTTTGTTACTTCTTCTGGGAATGTACTCTCACCGATTGGATTATCAGATAGGTTGGCCACTAAACTTCTCCTTCTTTCAGAAATGGAGCTCCCTTCCACCATAGATCACTGTGAGCGAGAACAGAACTCTTTGACCCTCGCGACGCTATGTCAGCAGGATTAGACTCAGACGGGCAATATCTCCAGTGATCCTTACTCCACAGACTTCGAATCTTCTGAACTCGATTCTGAACAAACAGCTTGAATTGTTTAAACTCTCTATTAATCCACCACCACACGATCTGAGAGTCAGTCCAATTGAAAACAGCGTCTATCTTCATAGTGCAGGTCAATGCCTCATGCACGGCTGTCGTCAAATTCGCAAGTGTCAAGGCGGCCATTAACTCCAGTCGAGGGATTGATTCACCGATCAAGGGAGCAACTCTTGTTTTGGACGCTAGAAGGCAAACAGAACTGGTTCCAGAGGTTGTCAACCTGATGTAGACATTTGCTCCATACGCAGACTTGCTAGCATCTGCGAACCCATGCAGTTGAATAGACGTGACGTCTTCGACTTGAACATCACCCAGGATGCAACGAGACACTACAATGCTTGAGACTTCCCACATGTCTCGTAGTAACTCCTTCCAGCGCGACGCGAGACCTTCCGGCAAAGCTTCATCCCAACCAAGTTTTAAATGACAAATTTCTTGGAACATGCACTTTAAGGGTAAGATAACTGGTGACAGCAAGCCTAATGGATCATAGAATCGAGCAGTACTGCTCAATAATGTCCGTGTAGTGAAAGTTCCCTCTAAGGCTTGTCTAGAAAAGGTAGCAAGATCAAACTCGAAATTATCTTCCATCCGATCCCATTGAACTCCCATTACTTTGACAACGGTTTCTTTGCTCACATTGTTGTTTGAATTTGACACTGTCCAATCTTCTTCCTCAATGTTCGGCTCGGTCAATGTAGGAGTAGCCTTACAAGACAGCTCCGGTTCCCAAGACAAAGATTCTTCTGCTCTTTTGATCATTTCAGTTAACTCTTCACTGTTCGATGCCCACTTTCTCATATTAAAACCTCCTTCTCTGAACCGCAACTTCAACTTGTGGTAAAGTTCAAAACACTTCGTTACCGAGTTCTCTCCAGATGCAAAGTCATCAACATACAAAGCTCTCACAACAGCAGCCACAAATTCAGGATCAATGTTCTCATACCTTGTTAAGTGGTTTCTCAATGTTACATTCAAAATCAATGTTACATTCAAGATATCACCCTATCTTTATTAGGGAAGGACTTATCACCTAGTGAAATTGCAAAGGACCTGGGAGTGTTATTGGACCCACATTTATCGTACAACAATCACATTATTAAGACCGTTTCGTCATGCATGTCTTCTCTCGGGCAGATTAACCGCGTCAAACATGCATTCGACAGAAAGACCCTTTTGATAGTTATTAATGCCTTAGTTTTTAGCAAATTGTTTTATTGTTCGAACGTGTGGGCCAACTGCTCGAAGTTAAATATCGACAAACTACAATCGGTACAAAACTTTGCGTGTAGAATAGTAAGTGGAATTTCGGAAATATGATCATGTTACGCCTGAACTGAAACGCCTTAAGTGGCTTCCAGTATCCAGTCAGCTTTATTATCGAAATACCATTTTGGCTTTTAAATGTATGAATTGTCGTGCCCCTGAATACCTGAGCACTATTTTCACCAAACGTTCTGATGTAAATAGTTATACAACCAGGAGTTCCCAATTTTTAAATATCCCTCTTTTTAAAACTGCCTCTGGACAGAGAACTTTTTATTACCGAACTGTTAGCATATGGAATTCCTTGGAATCTAATTTGAAACTTTGTAGTAACGAAATAATCTTTAAGAAGCGTTTAAGGAACAAACTGCTAAGGGATTTTGTAGGAAGTGATTAATATCGTGATGAGTAGTTATGTAATTGATAGTGATGATTGGTTATTTTAATCTTGTAAATAATTTAAATAATTATGTAAATTATTATTTTATAATTATTATTGTTCCTGAAAAGCCCCTTTGGGGAGGTTCAATAAAGTATGTATGTATGTAAATAAATGAAGAGCAAACTAGACCAAAAACAAGACGAGTGAATCTCAGTGTGATCACTTCTGGATTCGGGGAGTTGATGTCATCTACCCATAGGAACCTTAACAAGTTTCTCTCTGCTGGATTGACTTTAATGTTCAAGAATGCTTTTTCTAAATCACCAATCAAAACCACTTTATGGAGGCGAAATCTCAGCAAGACATCAAAGATCAATGGAGTTAAGGCTGGACCTGGTAGGAGACAGTCATTCAAACTTGGTTCAATGCGGGATTTAGCACTGGCGTCATAAACCACACGTAGTTTAGTAGTGATTCTGTCTTCTTTTAATACTTCTTCATGAGGAATGTAATGTACAGTTCCAGGAAGGGTGTCTAAATCATGACTCTTATCAATCAATTCAACAACACCAGCATTTAATTGTTCCTTGATGACACTGTCATATTGTTGGAGCAATTCTGGCTTGGACCTTAATCTTTGCAATGAAGAAACAAGGCGATTCTGTGCCAACAAGTAATTGTCCGGAATAATCGGGTGTTCAGTCTTGAAGGGAAGAGACACTTCATAACGGATTCCATTGAACTTCACTTTGGTAAGATAGTCTTCAAGAAAATCTCCCTCTCTATCCTTTACTACAAGAGTGTCATAGTCCCAAAACTTACTTAGCTCCTCTTTCAGTAAGAAATCATCTGAAACTAAGTTCTCTTCAATGACTTGACATTCAGTTTTCATAACATGGGACACGTTAACAGTTGATAACTGTGTATTCGCACTTGCCGCATTCACAGGATCACTCATCCTAATCTTGTACGAATTGCCACTGGTCCATGTAGCTCCCCCCTTACCACGTGATTCTGAACCACAGACCAGTAATGATCTGCTCCAATCATGACATCAATTTCTAGATCCTCATCACCTCGTGAGTGATCAGCCAGAGGTAAGCCTTGCAGATGTGGGTAACACTGTTGTTCAATTTCAATGGTCTGGTTTGTGATGGGACCACGGATCAACTCAACTTCATAAGCATTAATGAACACTGTCAAATTGTCTTGACATTCCAATGCAAACTGAACGATGCTACATTGTTTCAATGAGGGTTCATTGTTTCCAAAAGTTTGTATTAGAACTGTATCGTTCCCAATTGGTCGTAAGCTCAATTTGCTCCTTAACCGTGAGCTTATATAAGACTTTTGGGAACATGAATCAAAAAGGATTCTAACATTGCAAGAATTTCCTCCATGAGGACTTCTGACGTTAGCTCTGGCCGTTTGTAACAAGATACACTTGTTATTAACGTCTTGAGTAAAATAAAAGTTTGTACTCACAGTTTGTTCTTGATTGCTGTCTCTAGCCCTTCTGGTCGTGATTGGATACTCTGGATAGTGTTGAACGCTGCACAAAGCCACGTGATGTTTCCCACTACAACGATGACACCTTGCTTGACAATCTCGACTCACATGACCGCTCCTCAGACAACCAAAACATTTTCCCTTTTGACGTAGAATTTTCTTTCTAGATTCTGGATCGGTAACAACAGAACATTTGATAGTTGGATGAGGTCCATTGCAGAAAGTGCACCATTTATCCTTAGATAGCGGCAGTCTCTCGTTGTTTGCAACCAGGGTTGACGATGTGGGGGGTCTTTTGTTTTGACCTGTGCGAATTCCAAAACCAAACTCTCGTTTTTCTTTTAACTTTGTTTGCTCTGTTACCGTTCCCAAAGCACATCTTTCTCGAATTTGCAATTCTTCTGTGAAAGGATTGATGATTGTATCAAGGTCCCAATCTTCTGATGTGCCGCGACTCAGGATGAGGCGTAACTCTTGTGGGATCTTTCCCATAATTACAGGTGTCAAAAATGTTCCGTATGTCTCAGTCGAAATACCGATTCCTTTTAGACTTCTAACGGCCGCCTCCGTTCGATCTCAAAGCTGGCGCAATTGCTTTAAGTCGCTCCCGTCGCTTACTTTTGGAAGCTGCATGAGCAATTCGATGTGTTTCGAAATAATGACTTGTTTATTTCCGAAGCGCTTGTCTAGAAGTTGGACCGCGTGGTCGTAATTCCAGCTTGTCAATGCTAAACCAGAAACTGTCTGGGCTGCAGAACCTTCAAGGAGCGACTTGAGATACTGGAATCTTTCCACGTCGCTTAAGGTGGTGTTTTTGTGAATGGCCGATTCAAACGATTCCCAGAAGGGATGCCAGTTGATTGGGTCGCCTGAAAATTTTCTCAATTCCAGTTTGGGCAACTTTGCGTGGGTCGGAATTGTTGACGCGTTTGATTGTGTTCCCGCCTGAATACTCGAGTTAGAGTTTTGCGAGCCCAATGTCGTTCCTTGTATATTATGACCCTTTCCAGTATTTTCCTCAGCTTCTATTGCTGTTTCTAGGTCGACTATGCAGGCTTGACTAGCGCTGACAAAGTCACAGCTATTGCTCACGTCTATTTTCGTTTCGTCTATCAAATCGATAATTTCACTGTCCAATATTTTGAACTCCGACGATTTGTCCAGCAGGGTACATCGCAAGGATTTGAGCTTCTTCAAAACGGTAGGATCTCCCCGTTTATCAATTTGTTCCTGTGCCGCAAGGATTGTTTTCCTAACAAATGCGCGATGACTTTCGCGGACCATGGATTTCTTCTTCAGTCGTTTCTTGGGTTCCGACGACATGTTTACACGAGGTTAATTCATTTTTTCACTCTTTCAATCCTTCAATCCCGGGTCTCGGCACCAAATGTTTTAATGATCCAAACTCTTTAATGATAGATGACTTCCTTTTAGAATACAATTCCTGGTAGAGACGATTTCCTAGGATTTCCGAGATATAATTCCGCCAATACACAAAATATAATACCGCCAAAAACTCGATAAGATGTAATTCCTGTCACATGTCAATCAAACTAAAGCTCGTGTAACACTAGTTTCCAGTTTTCAACACGGCGTATTTCAGACGTATTTCCAGACGTATTTCCGATGGTTGAAAATGACCGCCGGAATTACGTCTGCGTTCGCACGCTAGCTAATGCAGAGCAAAAATAAGCTTGGCTACTGACAATAATCACTAAAAACCGCCTAAATATCTATGCAGATAATCTCCTAAAAAGTTCTATAAATTCTCAAAATTAAACTTTGTTTCAATAGCACTCATACCCTGTTTGCAGCCGTAAAACTCGGTTCTCATGGAGATACGTGATTTCCAAGTTTGAGGAAGAATACGAATAAACTTTGTTGTTATTGGTTGGTCCACTTCGTTCTTCACTACGGTATACCGATCAGAGTTAGCTTGAAAAGTCTGTGTAAAAGAAAAATAATTGCACGAAATTTGAGTTTCATTAGCACTACCCCAGAATGCCAAGTTTCGCTCTTCTCGTCAAAATCAGCTTACAAAACAATTTTTTGTTCTGTTTGGGTTGTTAATTCTCATCACCGTGTTCGACTTGATTCCCTGTTAACTTGACCAAGATATTTAACGAATCAATGAGTTTATTCCTAGAAAGAAATGGAATTTCTATTTATTATTTCTGTGACAAAGACTTGAATGGGCCCGTGAGAAGGTTAATAAGCGTAGTTGCTTAACAAAGGTAGAAATGGCAACTGGTAGGGTCCTGACAGAATTCGAGCCTGTGAACTCCGTAAACAATGTCAAGTTATCTGGGTTGTTTATTGAGAATGTGAACCGCTGGTCTTGCTTAGCAACCTTTATTACGGGTGAATTACACACGTAAACATTAATAGTTTCATCTGAAAATTGAGGAGCATGACATTGTACAGCTCCCAGACAAGCGGGACACGTTGTCAATTAATTAAGAACCTTGATAAACAACCTATCTTCCCAGCAGTTCTTCTAGAGGGCATCCAACTGGTGTTGCGAGGGTCATAAGGTCGAATGTTGACAAGGATTATGGTTATTCAGTTGCCAGACGTCCGGCCGTTACCAAGCAACTAGCTTGGCATTTAGGTGTCATTGATTAACTTTCATCTTTCACGTTACTACAAAATATGTTTTATTTTTTTCCCAAGTGAATAATGTACCATTTTCAACAAAGTGTTGATAACCACAACCTCGTACCTTTTCATGTCCCTCCTCATCTTCCACAGCGATGTAGAAAACGCCATCATAGCTGTATGCTAGATTGTAGCTTTCCACCCACTCATCATAATCCTGCCTTCCTTGAGTTGCTACCGCTGTGATTTTTGTCCAGTTTCCAAAATCAACTTGGAACCATTGGTTTTCGTCACTGGTTCCGGCAGCCCAACTACCCTGTTTACCACTGCCGGAGGAAAGAAAGTGAAGCCTACCAACGTAAGGAGCAAGCCCACTCCCGCCAAAGCTTGAAGAAGTGATAGCTGAATGTGGTATATCTCCGGATTGCATTCCCAGGGCTTCCATGCATTTTGGTGTTGCCGGCGTAGGGAAACCTTGCCAAAAAACAAGAATTTATAAGATCATTTTTTGGCAATAATCAGTGAACGTCCTTGAGGCTGCATTTGCACGAGGATCTTATGCCGCGTCAAAACAATGGTCAAATAAGAGAAACACAAGGACTTATAGGACCCGAGGAAAAAAACACATAAAATTCGTCAACTAGTTTTGGAATAAAACAAATAAATATTCTACAGATGCGTCGTATTTATTTATATCTGCAAACTCTCTTCAATTTATTAAATGACTGGGTAGTAACCATATCCACACACATTATCATACGCTGCAGTTAAATATGCCATGGATTCAGCTGTAGTGTTCTATGAAGTCTACTTCGTCATTTTTTGGAAAAGTCCGTGCTTAGTGTGTTGTTCTGATATTGTGGAATACTTTGAAAGCTGGCGAGAGTATGCCTTAGTTGTCTCGTAGTCAAGATCTGAAACTGAAGTGTCGAGTACACTATTCCACATTTTAATTGCGACACGATTTCCAAGTTTGAGGAAGAATACGAACAATCTATTGATTGAAACTGTTATATGTATATACAATACAGTTCATAATGAAGAGGTGTAAAGCACGTGGAGAATTCCGATTGTCATTAAAGGAGAAAATCAATATTATGAAGTTCAACTTTGTTCGCAGGCTTCTTTCGTGTATTTCTAGTTGTCAGAAAGGGATTAAATTTGACCGAATTAAGATCGTTTAATCATTTCTTCACCATCATTCTTCACGATCAATCTTGACTGTGGTGAAACAAAATAAGTAAATATGCATGAATCGTTGTCGACACCAACAGTGCTTTTGTCAGTTCACAGTCGAAAGCGGATGCCTTGAGCTTACTGCTCTATGACCCGTCTGTCGTTTTTTGTAGCATTTAACAATACACGATATTCAAGTGCAAATAAGTGGCCAGCCGGTAATCTGTGCATTACCTCAGATCCCGATTGACTTACGTAGGTTTTTTTTTTCTTTTCTGTTTTTTGCACCACTTTTTTGGAGATCGGTAACGACGACAATGAGCTGTCAAGTCCACGGGATTCGTACACTGGTCTCGTTCCGAGTTCTGCAGACACGTTCTACTCACATAGAAACGACAAACGGTTCACTGTTATACTCCTATACAAGGGAACAGGGGCCCTAATTGCGATAATTGCTCATCTCAGCTATTTAATTCAGCTGTTTTCTTTAAGCACTAACCATTTCAATCGGTAATTTCGCAAAGCCTACAACATCGTGATCTTCCGTTGAAAGAGAGAACCTACTAAACTTCCACAACCGCTGCCATTAATAATGAAAGGAAAGTCGCTGTTATGCAGTAAATTTGTTGCACTAGCCAAAATATATTGATAATCTCGCCAGGTAAAACGTGAATAACGTAGCTTAAGCATCATTGGACAGTCGTACAGAAGTTTAAACAGCTAACCTTGCGATTGGTATAATATCAATTCAATTTCATCCATTTTAAAGCAAGGACATAAAAAACGAGGATATACTAATACAGCACCCAAAAATAGAGTAACTAATCGGGTCTGGTGGTAACAAAGTGTATAAATTTAAACCTTTCAAACAGTTGCCGGTAACATTTGTCACTGCTTGCCCCGAGTTATCTCCAAAATAATTCATTTGGCACCCACTGACAAAATATATCGGCCCTTCCCCCCTTTCCACATACCAATGTTGATAATGTGATGCAAAATATTGTGCAAGCCTTTGGTCGTTTTTTTTAAACCAACATTGGAATGGGGGGAGGGGGGAAAGTAGGAAGACTTTAATCTTTATCACACACACAACTAGAGCGTCACATTTTCCAAACGAGTTTTGTCAAGATTGTTGGTTGAAATGCCACAAAGAATTATACTTCTATCCTCATCGCGAAAAGAAGTATAATATGTAATACGCATGCACATGGCATGCACTGATGATATGGTGTGTCGCTTAAACAGAGCCAGCTCTGTATATTTCTTTCAATGCTACTCTGTCTACCTTTCTGTGTGCGCCTCGTATTTTCTGTGGTTGCTTTCTCATCAGCGATATGAACGTTTTCAAGTCAGAATGCGCATAATGTTTTACAAGCAAATCTGTTCAACTTTTTCAGCTGTGGCCCGTATGGGCTTCAGCAACTTAAGAAACAAACTTGATCTCGGATACAAACGTGATCTCACTTGACTTTTCTTCACAAATAAAATGACCATCACTTCTAATTAACTCACATAAGGAAGAAAGAAACACGAAAACTCCTAGAAAAAAGTACGCAAAAAGCTGCATTGAATTTTACCTTGAATTTCGCTCGCAATAGTTAAGGATAGCGCCTGAAGGGAACAGTCCTGTTTTGTGACTTAACGTGCTCCAAACTAAAATGTTCTATTTCCAAAGTGACTAACTTTTGATGAAAAAATGAATACGGTTACCCCTCCGAGCCTTCAAGGTGTTCATCGAGAATCCCTTATTTCTACAGGAGCACCCAACGAAACCACTCCGCAAAAAAAGCCGCTCTGCAGCCTTTTTTCGGGTTGGCTGGCTAAAAGAATCTCGAGAGGAAGCTGGCTGGGCTTTGACTCAACTGCATATGACTGACCCAGTTATGGAAAACATTGTTCCTGGCTAAGGCTTTGTTCAACTTCCAGGCTAAAATTTCTCCACTGGTGGACAGGTAAGTTTCTTTTAGATTCTGAAGCTCTCGGCACCCAACGATCAAAGAGAGTAAATATGATGTAATGGTGATGATATGTAAAGGTCAGGCGGGTTCACTTATTTGAGACCCCAAGATTTACGGCAGAGGAAAACTGTCAAGGAAAAGAAAAACTTTTAGCAACAAAAAAAAAAACTCTCCATGTTTAAATATAATTTCAACGCCCAACTCAGCTTTCTTCCAGTGTAGCAAGCAAGCAATGTGGCCTGACGTCACGAATGGTTGCGTGGGAAACAACTGTCTGTTCTCAACCACAAGTTGCTTAACGTTATACCCCTATCAAATCGCGGCCAAAATCGTTGCGAGACAAGTTGCGCAAAAAGTAGAACTTAATTCTAATTTCGGCAACGGCTCTTGCAACTTGTCTCGCAACGCTTTTGGCCGTTGCAGGGTATGCCCAAAACATTGCGAAACAAGTTGCACGAAACTTCACAGTGTAACAGCGCTTTAGAGAAAAAAGCAATTCCTTGAAAATTTCAGACCATCGCAACCTGGAACAAGATGTGTCCGTTCCTGTTTTTATAAACTAATACGATATGAAAACAGCACGGCGTAAATAATTTGATAATGTCACTTTAGTTATTCCTGGTAATCCATATTTTCCCAAGATCCTGGGGAAAGGGCATGACGTTGGAAAAGGATAAACGAGACTGTCGTGCGCGACAGGCATTCTATAATTTTACTATTTCTAGCCTACTGCATATACATCATGAAGTCTGCATAAATAAGTAAAAAAGAAACTTGTATGCATGGAATGAAAGTTTGCAATTTTCATTGTATCTGCGATCAACTCATATGCTTTATTATGCAGGTATCTTGACTTCTTGATCAAAAAGTTCATAACAACTAATTTAAACTAAACTTCGGAGGACCAACGTTTCAGTAACAATTTACTTAACGGATGCCGTGAGAGAGTAAGTGGGCCATTATTTTGTTCTGTTTTTGCTTGACTGTTTGGCAAGCTTACCGTCAGTGCATCCATAAAGTTCCACTCTCAATGATGGATAGCCCTGAAACTCTTTGACATTGAACTTTATAAATCGAGCAATAATTTCTATATCCAGAATGTGCCCCACAGGTGTTCCATCATCTGTGTTGCCTTCAAAGACCTGAAAGAACAAACCATGTGCAATTATGTACCTGATAACCTGTTGTTCTTCATGGAGTTTAAGATTAAGTAAAATGATAAAAAGAATATACGACTTGAAAGAATGACAAGCAAGCTTCAAAGAGAGTTACAGAATACCACACAGCATCCTTCTGAAACTCACATGTACGTATGTATATTTAACAAATAGATTCCATGTTGCCGCGCGTCTGTTCAGTAATAGATCACAGATGACGTCAAAATGTGGTAAAAACAAATAAGTGGCACACAAGGCGATAGCCTACTACAGATAAAGCTTTTTTATCTTAGATTCCTTCACCATAACTCGAAAGCCGGCCTTTGCCAACTTTCGCGAGCACGAAAAAAAAAGCCATTTGACGCAATCTATTGTCTATACAAAATGCAGCAATCTCATTGCTGGCTATGCGTAGCAAATATTTGAAGTATTAATTTATGATAAGACATGCCGCCCGGCTGATCGTTTCTATTAGATAAATATTCTCTCTTTCTAATTCTGTTGTTCGCATTGCGTCGCCATCTTTGCTGTATGTCCTTGCCGCTTCGCGGTGTTGTTGTTGTTTCCTCATTAAAAGGTCCTGTTTGGCTGTATCGATAGCTCTCTTTCTTAACAGGTTATGGGCCCCAGGACGTGAAGTTATTACTGTAGGGATTTGAAGTTTTTTTATCTTGGAACATGACGACGATGTCAGAAATTGTAAAGATCGAGAAGATGAACGAAAATAATTACCAGACATGGAAGTACAACATAAAGCTCGTTTTAATGGGGCGTAGTCTATGGCTATTTACACAGGAAGGTCAAGAAATACCCCCAGGAGATTCTGCAACTGCAACTGCAAGGAATGATTTTCGATTACGATCTGAAAAAGCTTATTCCCAGATTGCTCTGAATGTGGAAAAATAATTGCAAGTTCACATTTCTTCGGTTACCAACCCTCTTGAAGCATGGGGAATCTTGCAGAAGCAGTTTGAGTTTGTATCAGTTACACAGATTGTCCACATAAACCGTAAATTTTACGCAGCAAGTATGAAACAAGGCGCAGATTTGTTGCAAAATTTAACCCATATGACTTCCCTTGCTGAGAAGTTGCAGGAAATGAATGAAGAAATTTCTTCTAGGAAATTCGCCACGGCCGTGCTGGGGAGTTTACCCGATTCGTACGATAAATTCTTGACAAGTTTGAATGCCAGAAATGCCTATGATCTCGACTGGGAGAATGTCAAAGCGTTATCGATTTAAGAATATATGAATCGGACTGAGAAGAATGAAAAGGAAAAATCTGACAATGCGCTCTTCGTGAATGAAATAAGAGGAAGAAGTTCCAATAAAGGAGATTATCAACCACGTGGTGGAGAATTTCAACCCACTTCGTAAAGATTCTTCTCAATATCTCCATGATGGTCATGGAAGATACAAGGGGAAACAAATGCTTTAAATGTAACCTGGATGGACATATTACCAAGCAATGTCCACTGAATAACAAACAACCAAAGAAGAAGAAGAGAAAGTTCAAATATGGCGGAACTCGAAGAAGTTGCACTAATCTCAAGCATGATGAATCAGTCAAATGAATGGTTTATTGAGTCAGCAGCGACAAAGTACATGACAAGCAACAAAAGAGAACTAGAGAACTTTGTTCAGTACCAAGAACCAAGAAATATTTATCTGGGAGACAGCACCGTAATTCTTGTTCTCGTGAAATTGTCCTTGATTTGCATCAAGTGTTGTTTTTACCAAAGTCGACCAAGGGCTTTCTTCCAGAAATCCAATTTGACAAGGATAAATGTTTAGTACGAAAGAATGGCCAAGAATTTGTCGTGACAAGCTGTATATAGTCAATTCTACCGAGTATGCTCAAGTTTCAACAACAGCAAATAGTGCACCATCGCTTGCAGTCTGGCACCGCCGGTTGGGTCATCTCAACTACGCCTATATCAATCAGTTAGTGAAGAACGAAATAGATGATGTTGAACCACCAGTTGAGTAGAATATTGAATCAGTAGTTCCACAGAAGGTTCAAACAGTAGCAGCACCAAATGAAGACGAACCAGTGAAGAGGACATACGAAAAAAAATTATGGAAGAAGTTCAAAACCTGGGACCAACACGGCAGCGAAGAAAGCTAAGTAGGTTTGAAGATGATGATTGGCTATTTGTCAGTTGAGAAATTGATGAGCCCAAGACAGTTCAAGAAGCGTTGAAAAGTAAACAGTCTAGTCAATGGAGAGAAGCCATGAACTCGGAATATAATTCCTTGTTAACGAATAATACAAAGGATCTAGTGCCTCCACCTGAAGGAAAGAATGTAGTTGGTTCTCGATGGGTCTTGAAAGTCAAGATGGTTGTATTGATCGCTTCAAAGCAAAGCTTGTTGCACAAGGATATTCTCAAGCAAAAGATGTTGATTATGGTGAAGTGTTTTCACAGGTGGCGCGGTGCGCATCTGTGAGATCATTACTCGCCCTGGCTAATGCACAAGATTTGGAGATACACAAAATGGATGTAAAAACTGCTTTTTAGAACGATCCATTGGACTGTGAAATTTACATGTCACAACCAGAAGGATTTGTTGATGTTGCTAAACCCAATCATGTTTGCAAATTGTAGAAGAGCATTTATGGACTTAAACAGTCAGCTCGTTGTTGGAATACCACTCCGGATGAGTTCCTGAAGTCAGTTGGCTATCGTAAAAGCAATGCAGATGGCTGCATTTATGTGAAGTCGCTGAAAGAAGCTAATGGTAAAATCAGTTTCGTGTTTTTGGGGGTGTACGTT
>NC_090883.1:16898372-16903372 GCF_036669925.1 Montipora capricornis
CTTACCTGTAAGGTGAAGTTTTGTTGTGATTCTACCAAATTAAATCCCAGGTTACTTGGTGAGGGTTAAAAAGCCCACCCTCACAGTTTTCTACTTCCCATCCCCTTTTGTTCCTTTTTCTCTGTATTCTTTTGTATCTTCATAACCATTTCCACAACCTTTAAAAGTCGGAATATCCACGCTGGCATGTGTGCATCTCATGTTAACCCTCACCCAGTCTCCTGGGATTTGATTTTACAGGTAAGGCTCGTTTAATGTTTTAAATGTATGCTTTAAAAATGTTCGACGTCCTGGAGCAACTCGTCCTGAAATAATCTCTACCATTCTCTCTTGCATCATATCAAGATCATTCCCATCTGGTGGCCGTCGAAGTGTCCCATTGCCCTTTTCCTCAACTTCAACATCACTTGTGTCTCGGAATAGATCGTTTTCACTGTCACGCCATTAGAAATAATAATAATAATAATAATAATAATAATAATAATAATAATAATAATAATAATAATAATAATAATAATGAAGAGGAGAAGGTTGAAAAGCACCAGGAACTAGCATTTGAAATCAGAAGGATTCAGGGAGCCTGGAAAGTCACAAAAATACCTATCGTGATTGGTGCTCTTGGAAGCATATCAAAGGGTGCAAAGACCTGGTTTAGCATGCTAGATGTACCTGGCTTCCTTGGAACTGCTCACCTGTTGCGGAAAATGTTATGTCTCTAAGCTACGGAGAGCTGCTGAGTCTGAGTTAATAATAATAATAATAATAATAATAATAATAATAATATTGAGTGAGTTAAAAAACGTGGATAGGAAAGCAAGGAAAACAATGACAATGTATGGGGCATTACATCCGAAGAGCGATGTGGACAGATTGTGCATAAAGAAGAAAGAGGGAGGTAGAGGCCTGATGAGTGTGGAGTGTTGCGTTAGAGAAGAAGAAAATGGTTTGGGTTTTTATGTTGCCAATTCTGAAGAAAACATCATTAAGGGAGTTTATGCAGCTGAGACAATCAATGCGGAAGATACTTTAACGAGTGGAGAATTTAAAAAACAGATAGAACAAGAACTTAAACAACACTGGACTGAAAAGAAAATGTATGGACGGTTTCTCAGGGAAATGCCAGAGAATGTTGATAAGAATAAAACTTGGCAATGGTTATCCAAATGTGATCTGAAGATTGGGACAGAAGCATTGTTATGTGTTGCATAGGAACAGGCCATCAGGACAAACTGTGTAAAGCACTATATCGATAAGACCAGTGAAAGCCCCCTGTGTAGATTATGTGGAAAAAAATGTGAAAGCGTGCAACACTTAGTATGTGGAAGTGCGAAATTGACTTAGAAAGAATATGAGACGACACGACAATGTAGCAAAGAAAATCCATTGGGATTTTTGTAAGAAGAATGGGTTTGAACATACTGAAAAGTGGTATGAACATGTCCCAGAAGGAGTAGTAGAAAATGAAGAAGTAAAAGTTTTGTGAGATATCAATGTTCAGTGTGACAATGTGATAGAGGGAAGAAGACCAGACATAATTGTAATTGACAAGAAAGAGCGAAAGGGGATAATCATCTATATTTTGCTGCACCAGTTGATGTAAGAGTAGGAGAAAAAGAAAGGGAAAAAGTGGAAAAATACCAGGACTTGAAGAGAGAAATCGGAAGACTGTGGATACTCATACCTGTACTCGTACCTGTAGTGATAGGAGCCCTTGGAAGTGTCACCAAAGGATTTGATAGGTGGATTGGAAAGCTAGGGTACCATTCAATGTTGGAATAATGCAAAAAAAAAAACTGCCTTGTTGGGAACTGCAAGGATATTGAGGAAAGTGTTGGAAATGTGAAGAAGAGATAATTCTGTTAGCCTTTGGTCGTTTGTTATGACTCGCCTAACAGAAGAAAAGACGGCAATGACAACAGCCAGAACATAATGTTGAAACTAATAATAATAATAATAATAATAATAATAATAATAATAATAATAATGTAGGAAAATCTCGGTGCCTGAGCTCATAAGTTACATAGATAAAAACAAGATGCTATTGCGTAAGTTGAAGAGAGGTTTTTGCAAGAAAAAGGTTATGGAGGAATCGAGGGTGCTGAACCGGCAATTCCAAGAGGACCCCGGAAGAGCGCATGATGGTTTTAATTGCATGTCAAAGAACATTGGTATTCAAACAAGTGAACGACCAAAATATAAGACTCGCACCGACACAAGTGAGGAAAACAAACAAAGGTTTGAAAACATTAACGAGGCAAGTGGATACTGGAAAGAGTTGTGGGAGACAGAGGGGACTGGTGACAAATCAGCGATATGGCTACAGGAAGTCAAGAGAGCAATACATGGGTGTGTCCCTCCCCCAGATGAGGGGGAATGGGGCCTAACTGATGATGAAACAGTTAAGATCATTGGAAAGAAGAGAAACTGGAGCGCTCCTGGTCCAGACAAACTGGCAAACTATTGGTGGAAGAAAGCTGAGGTGTTGCATAATGGTGTCACAGCAAGCTTAAGGCAATTTCGATGGCCCAGACTGATTTTCCTATCTGGTTTGCGGGGGGCAAAACATCACTGATCCCCAAACCGGGAGAATTTTCAAGTAGCAACCAAAGGCCGATAACATGCCTCAACACAGTTTACAAATGGTTTACTGCATGTCTGTTGGTTCCAATGGATGAGCACCTGGAGGAACATGGTTTAATGGAGGCTGAGCAGAGGGGAGCTAAGAAGGGGTGCAGTGGCACAATGGATAATTTGTTGATCGACAAAATGGTCACACAAGACTGTCATCGTGGTAAAAGGAACCTGAGTATGGCGTGGGTAGATGTCACAAAGGCATATGACTCCGTTGATCATGATTGGCTCTGCGAAATGATGGAAGTACATCGATTCCCGAGATGGTTGGAAAGGGTGGTTACCAAGCTTTGCAGCACGTGGAACACCAAGATTGTCACCACAACAAAGTTAGGCAAGGAAATATCAGAGACTATCCAATTTAAACGAGGTCTTCCCCAAGGAGACTCGCTATGCCCGAGGCTTTTTACCATCTGCCTAAACCCCATCACATGGTCACTTAAGGCGACAGAGGAGTATAGATTGTCTAAGCCACTGAGCACTAAGGTGACGGACCCTCTCTACATTAACGATCTTAAGATCTATGCAGCGTCGGAGAAGAAGTTGAATACCGTCCTTATATCAACCAGAGGTAAGATGCAAGACATAGGGCTTCAGTGGAACCCTAAGAAGTGCTCAGTCGTGCATGTTAAGAGGGGTGTAAAAGTGGAAGATGCGGAAGCAGTTAAGTTTGATGAGTCATCAGTCATACAGTGTTTGAAAGAAGGTAAGCAGTACAAATTTCTTGGAATACTGGAAACATCGAGACAAGAAGATCAATTGGCCTTTAAGGTTGCCTCAGAGGAGTATTTAAAGAGACACTCTGTTATATGGTCC
Organism: Montipora capricornis; assembly: GCF_036669925.1. NCBI lineage: Eukaryota > Metazoa > Cnidaria > Anthozoa > Scleractinia > Acroporidae > Montipora > Montipora capricornis. Next base: position 16,901,820 of record NC_090883.1, read on the forward strand.
AGCCCTCTTTCAGATTACCATCGAGTGGTAGCTTCAAACCAGTATGCCCTGCCTGTTCTGAGTTATTTAATGTGGACCCAGCACCTGCCAGTCACTGACCTTCAACAAATCGATCGAGAAGCACGCAAGATCGTGGTCAGCAATGGTGGTAAACATCCTTTGGGTTCAACCGCATTGTGCTATCTATCGCGGGATCAGGGCGGGCGAGGCCTGAGATCGGTGGAGGAGGAGTATAAGGCCATCAAGATCAAAGGCGCACTTAAACTGTTCAAGAACACTGATCCGACAATGGAGGTTGTTCGGAAGTTCGAAGAACGTTCAGGTGTGCTAGGCCATAGCTCACTCATCAAGGAGGCGACTAAGTTTAGTAGAGAATGGAGGGGTAGTTTCTAAAGAAACTGTGGTGCTGAGTCGGTGGGGAAGTAGTATACAAAAATTTGGTTTTATCAACGGAGTTGATAATGTAAATTGGCCACCGTACAGCTGATTCTAAAAGCTGACGTTCTGACGAAGGGCTAACGCTCGAAACGTCAGCTTTTAGAATCTCTGTACGGTGGCCAATTTACATTATCAACTCCGTTGATAAAACCAAATTTTTGTAAGTTTAGTAGAGATCTTGGATAAGAGCTATCTCTTACATACCCTACCCCAATGTGCTGCGCGGAGGAAGGTGAAGTAGTGAAAGAGTCAAACATCAAGCAAAAGCTAAGAAGCGCACAGCAGAAGAAATTGAAAGATCAGGTATCAGGCCAAGCTTGGCAGGGAAAGTTGATAGCTTCTCGATGGGAGGAAGAGCAAGAAGGCTCTGGTACAGGGGATGTCCGACAATCCCATAGCTTTAGTTGGCTGTGGCAATGGAGGACATGCCCGACATTTGTTATCGCTGGCGTGTTTGAGCTGTACGAACAGTTACTTCCCACCCGAGTGTACCAGAGTAAGAAGACAAGAACGGGGTCAGACCAGATTATGTGCCGTTTATGTGGCAAGGCAGCTGAGATGGTGGCCCACATATTAGCCGGTTGCTCTGCGCTTGCGCAGTCCAAATATCTGCAACGGCATAATGCGGTGTTGAAAGTAATTTTTTTTGAGATGTTGTACAGCCTAGAAGACCTAATGGACAGTGTACCGCCATGGTATTCACTGAGCGAGCCTAAACCTGTCTATCAAAATGACCTAGCGCAAGCTTTCTGGGATGTCCCTGTTTATGCAGATCATGTGACGGTGAGAGCTAACAGAATTGATGCTCGAATAGTGGATAGCATAGCAAAATCTGTCGTCTTGCTGGAGATGAGCTGTCCTTGGATGAATAACAGGGAGATCAAGAGCTGCGAGAAGACGGAAAAGTATGCCCCATTGCGACTGCAATTGAAGAGGCAGTTTCCTGGATATCCAGTGAAACAGTTTATAATCGTAATGGACGTGTTAGGAGGATACAGTGAGGAACTGGTGAACACCATCCGAAGTCTTGTAGGAGTTAAAAGGGGCAAAGAAGTATTGTTGAAAATGCAGAAGGTCGTTTTGTCTGAAAGTCTGCACATTGCGAGATCTTTCAA
>NC_090883.1:16905872-16943372 GCF_036669925.1 Montipora capricornis
AATGACAATGATAATGGTAAATGATATTAACAAATGACATAAATCTATATATTTAAAGTACGGTTCCTAGACAAAAGAGAATAGTGATCTTCTCTCTTATCCGGACAATTTAAGAAATGGTCTCTTTCAGACACTTGAAATTTTCAGGTGGCTTCAAAAGTACTCGAACTCATGACCCCTGGAATTAAGGTACAATATGCTATAACAACTGAGCTATGAAGCCACTAGCTCAGTTCAGAGAAGGTCAATTTGTTGGGCTCATCTGGGTTAGGCCAGTGAAATGAAATACACGTGGGCCCAACAAAATTCAAGTGGCATCGCAGAGGCGATGGGTTCGAATCCCGTATGAGCCGCCTAAATCTTTCAAGTGTCTGTAAAGTTAAAAATGCTTAAAATGTCCAGTTAAGTGCGAGGATTACTTCGCACTTCTAATGACAAAATAATAATAATAATAATAATAATAATAATAATAATAATAAAATAACGTAGCCGACATAACATTGCATACGACGAGACCTACTGAAATTTAAATTGACCAATCAGAATTCAGCGAGCGGGAATAACTGTGCTATCCGACGTCACGTCAATTGTTTGCAAGGAAACGTTGAAAAGATTTTGTGGCAACTTTTTTGTCAACAAACTTTGGCGCCAAAACTGGGTTGCCAGCAAGCGGTGATTCGAACGTCAGCTGTTGTGCTTTTTCTAACTAACTTAAGACGAAGTCTGTCTAGAATTTTGGAGTAAAGTGTAAGAAGACGTCAAAACTATATTGATAATGTATTCACTTGTGCAAAAGACTTTGATAACGTCCTTTCGACAGGGTAGATCGTAAACAACGTCTTTTACGCATTGAAATGCACCGTTTCCAGTGAAAGGGCAAAGGATTGAAAGGATAGCATAGTTTTGACTGCCGCGAGCAATGAAGGCGCGGGTTCCGTATGCACGGAAAGATCGGCAGATAATAACGTGTTGAAGAAAGAAATAGAGAACTGCGAGACGAAGCGAGATCTAACAAGACAAATTTTGAAAACTGGGAAATTGCAAGTAAACGTTGCGCAAATGGTAGTTGGGGTTTCGGGTTCCATGTCACAGAAACTGAGCGGATACTTGAAGTAAATGGTTATCCCAGACAGGAAAAGAACGATGAAAAAGTCTGCTCTCCTTAGATCGGCGATTGGAAGTCTGAGGTCTCGGCTTGAGATTTGACTGGAACTTTGATTACCAGGAATTAACCTGTGTTGAATCGTCATAAATATCATCACCATATCTTCCGCGAAACATGTAGTAATAATCACGAAGAAACAATAAAATAGGTGTGAAGTCTTGGTACTAGATCTTGGTCCTAAGCAAACAACGAAAGTATATTTATTGCTGTTTATTCAACGGTTTAAAATCGGCTACTAAACGCGTTACCTTTATTCTGCATAAACAGCCTTCCTCTCTCTGGTCCCCTGAATTGGTTAAACCGAGAAGATGCTGCCAGAGCTGAATCAGGAATGTGGCCACTTTGCATTCCTAAGGGTGTATTACAATTCGTCTTTGGAATATCAAATCCTGTTGAGGAATTGAAAACCAATTTTGAAAAAAGCGATGGAAAAAAATATCGGAGAAGACGGAGCATGAAAAAAACCCAGCATATCCTCGTAACACCAGCTAGAAAACGTAAACTGTTTTCACTTACCAGACGTGCACCCATAGAAGTCAGCTCTTAGTCCAATACCTACTTGCCAGCTAAGTGGTATAATTCTTATAAATCTAGTGATAATAGGGTTGTTCAGTAAGTGGCTGTTGGCTGTGAATTGGTCTGTGTTTCCACTAAATACCTGATGCAAGAGGTTAACAAATACATTTACGATTAAAAATGCATTAAAGTTTTCTTGTGACATTCTTTGAAGGCATGGGGAAAGAAAGGTTTATCATCATGGCTGGGGAAAAAAATAGGTCAGTGATTTTCCCTAGGTCACCTTAGATTTTAGATTTTAAGTGAAGCCAAGTTTCAAATTGTTGATGCAGTTTTATTGGTCCCAGGTTATAACCTTTCTTGGTAGTGTAAGGCCTGGTTCTAATGCAGTATCACCGAATACAATCCAGTATTTAAAGCTTATCTGAACAATTCGAAATGGCTTATCTAATATGGATCGCCTCGGCCATTTAATCATTCTTACCTTAGCCGCGAAGAACGACAATAGATTGAGAGGTCGCCATTGCACAGAAGAGCTTTGAAGAAGAAACCGGCCTCCGGTCGGCACATTTTTTTGCCATTTCCTCCGGTTGTTCTTAGTTTTGTCGACGCTTTTTTCTTCTTTATGACGCTAGGCTAAATAACTGCGAAGACTTCAGGCTTTTTCAACTGTTTTCGTTTAAAATTCCTCCACAGTTTACTTAAGGAAAACTATTTAATTCTTGCAATCTCAATTGTTGATAATGGTTTGAGGCCGACCATCCGGTAAACCCGAAACAACATGTAATCGAGTATTATTTTCTGATAAGAACAGTCTCCAAATAAAGAGCATTATTTGAACGAGATTACAGCTTGTCTGATGAGGAAATGCGATCATGCAGCTTTGTTCTAAATACCTTCAGTCTCCCATCTTCGCTGTAGTCGGTAAAAAACACGCCGTAGTAGCTGTAGGCAAGTTTAAATTTGGTCAGCCATTGGGCAGCATCTCCGCGGCCTTGTATAGCTATTCTGGATACCTTTGTCCAGTTCGAAAAGTCCACCTGGAACCACTGTTGATCGTTGCTTGTTTTGGGAACCCATCCGTAGCCGTAGCCGTTGCCCCCATTCCCTGGCTGCGATTGTAGACGGCCGTTGCTGGGTTGATATGCGTTAACATATGACGACGCTGTAATTGCCGAATCGGGGATTTCTCTATTTTCCAATCCCAGACCTGCCATGCAAGCTGGTGTCTTGGGAGTTGGGAATCCTGAAAGAAAAACGGTCATTTACATGGACGTAGTGTGTGCAATAAACAGATTTAGTAACTTAAAGAAAAAGAATAAAAATAACATTGCATTCCGAGTTTTCGTTAGGTATCACCACCGAAGGTGTGAAAGCAACTGGGATAACACAATATAAAGTTCACGTAAAAATTACGCTTTCGCCTCATGAAGTAAGAAATGTATCTAAATTATTCGCTAATGCTAATAAACAGATACACAAATAAATAAATAAAAGAATAAATGGAACTAGTGAAACAAAGTGGATAGTGCGTATTCACATTTGGTTAAGTCGTTTACTAGCAGCAGTGTTTCCCGATTCTTTTACTTTAAATTGAACGTCGCCCAGCAACCGGTTACTTCAATTAACGCACGACATTTGCTAAAAGTTAAGTTAGGTAATGCTGAGAATTCGCTTGATATTCACAAACGCACGAGTTACTGTCGTCAAATTAGAGTATTCCCGGAGTATAGTTTACAGCGAATTTGAGGTTAGTAAAACTAAATTCCTTTGTCTTAAGGAGGTCGTGTGTTGTAACTCTTGAAATTCGTTATCCTAATACCAACGTTTACAGAGTTAAATGTGACCCTGGCAGTTATCCTCAAAACCAAGATGTGCCAAATCCCATTAAACGATTAATGTCCCTCCAAAGTTACAAATGAGGACACAGCTGATTTAGTATCGAACGGACGTGAGGAGCTTGGGTTGCGGGTCTGAACTCCGGCTGGAGCAACAAACTGGTACTTAGCATAACTGAGGAGAACGCGTTGCCTTTGTACCTATACTGCCACCTGAAAATTTTCAAGCTATTGATTGTTAACTGCATGACGGGCAGTGTGGCCAGTGTGGCAGTGTGGCTGATCAATGGACTTCAAACTATGGATAGAACAGGACTTTTTTTTTTTTATATATTCTGAGCACAGTTCTGTATATACTGATAAAAAGTCTCACTTCAATCAGTAAAAACTTGATCGTCTTAAAAATTGGATATCAAGTAGTGCTTCCTTGATTCTGAGAACACGCAGCTATTTGGACAACTCGATTTTTTGGACAACAGAGAGTTATTTTTAGCCTTGAAGACTAAAATTTATCTCGTGGCAGCGGGACGCTATTAAATACTCGCTTACCTGAATAGCAGCCATACAACTCGAACCTAAACGCTATGTAACCGTTCCACTCAACCGGGTGAATACGAATGTGGCGGGCTATAATTGGTTCATCCAGAGAATTTAGCACTACACTGTTGTAGTCTGTATTGGCTCTATATTCCTGTGTAAGGAACGAATAATAAATTATGTTAATAAGAACTTAGGCCGAGATCACTATGGAAGAAATGCGCATCACTGGCAGGCTTTTCTTCGCACTTTTTAGTTAAGGCATGCGATTTAGACTCGCGTTGTCACCACGATTTGACACTAACGCATTATAAAACACAAAACTATGACGCCAAGAATCAGCGACCAAATCCGTTTCAGTAAAGAAAATAAGCATATATTAAATTATATTACTTGTCTCCACTTACCCGAGGAATGGTATTGTTGTTGTCAAACTGGAATTGAAAGAAGTCTCTATCGATGCTGTAAGAGATTGTGTACTTCGTGATCCACTGCCCTGCTTTGTATCGACCTTGAGTTCCAATTTTGGTCACTTGGGACACTTTACCAAGATCCACCTGAACCCACTGACCTTTGTCCAGTAGGCGAGAAACATAGGTACTTGGTTTGTTAAGTCTGGCCTTGCTTGCATCATAGTTAGCGTTCCACTAAAGTTGAATTAAGTAAGACTGTTAAGATTTTATACGTTTTCATATCACGTCCCCTAAAAGGACCTTTGTCCAAACTTCTAGCGGAGTAGTGCCAAGGCGAGGAAGAGTAAACGTTAAATAAACAAAAAAGGCTTACAATAATTTGAAGAAGCCTTGTCTTTCGAGAGCAGCTTTAACGTATTTATGACAACTTGGCGAACTTCACAAACCCGTCATTGAATTGGCCACGACGTCGAGTATAGGTCATTGCCGCAGTAAAGTAAAGTGGGTCAAAGACGGAACCGTGCAAGGTATAGTCCTTAGTTACTTTCATTTACTTCATAGCTCCACTAACCGCTGTGGAGGCTTTGAGGGCTGAGTCAGGAATGTCTCCACTTTCCATCCCCATTGGGACACTGCATTCTTAAAACATAATGAGTCAATCAATCAATCAACCAATCAATAATAGCAAATTAAAATAAAGCAGTGATGTTTACATTTGTTGGGGAACATTTTTGTTGTCTACTTGATTCTTGTTGTCTCAGTAAACATGTTGTCACATCAACCTGACTGTCTGCCTGCTAGACCAAAGCAAAATGTATTATGAATATGTTCACAGCTGTGAATGACAGTGAAGGAGAATCCCCCTTATTAGAATGTTGGAGATGAAAGCAATGTGGCAAACATAACTCGATTTGGTATCGAGGATGGGAGTTTTCGATTTGATAAAGCAACCTTTTTTACTTCAATAAGGACGCCATTTGGGAGAAAAACTTTCATTATTATGTTTACAGCTAGATTAATGATATTACAACATGACATGCAACATGCAAAATCTCCTTTTTTTCTTTTGAAAAGAAAAGAAAAGAAAAGAAACGAAACGAACAAAACGCATTAAAGAAGGGAATTTATATGAAAGTGTTTTAGGTGAGGGGCAGATCCAGAAATTCCAGAAACAGGGGGCCGAAATAAGTGTGACGAGAGCGTGTTATTAAACATCATATAGTCTTTTAACCCGTGGTCAGTGGCTCAGTGTCCTTATGGCTCTTAAACTCGTGACTCTCGGCGGTGCTGATGGGACAGCTAACTGAGCATGGTAGCTGTTAGCTTTCTGTATTTTAATCTTTAACTTCTCCCTTGGCTCCCTTATTTCACTTTAGGTTAGAGAAGATTTGTTGACACTAGTAGCAGGGTCTGGGTTCTTCTTGACACCAACCATTGTGCTGAGCTTGTGTTGACACCCTGAGTTGGTGTTTTCTGTTGATCCAAGAGTGCTAACCGCCAGACCATTCCTGACTCTGTGAACGTTTACAGCGGATTCAGCTTTACCATTTGACTTGGTATGCGTTGGTGATGACTAAATTCCCCGCGTTTGAGAACTCTAGCGGAATATTCATCCATTGTCACTAACAAGTACATCAGGTATTCCATGTCAACTAAACTGATGATTTAGAGCACTGACAACATCACTTCATGTTGTATTTCTCAATTTCCAAACCTTTATAATTTCCGTAGCCGTCCGCAAGTACAGTCCTTACAGTTGGGAGTGAAAAGGTCAGATGAAAATGTGATCCTTGGGCTGATAGGCATATCGTGTGACTGCATTGGCTGTGTTGCATTCTTGCTTGGAAACTCGGAACAGACTCCACACGTAATCTTGTCCACGGTTTCGTGGATGACTTTGCCTAATGGAAGCCAATAAAGAACATCTTTGGGTTTCCTAAGACATGTGACTGGAGTGGGCTCTTGTGATACATGATACGTGATACACAAAACGTTAGGAACGATGATTTCTTTTTTAAGGATTCCGTTATGCAGCGTCAGCTCTTTTATAAGGTTCCAGTATTCTCAATTGCATATAGGAACCTCCTCTTTGCATCCTGGCCAGCCCACCAGTATGGTTGTGGTTGATCAGTGGCCTGTTGTACCTGGGGCAATCATTCGCCGTTGATCTTGATGGTGGAAAGAGAACTCATTGCTTCAAGTTCTATTATGGACACTGGACATTTTCCATCATCAGGACCTGTGTCTTTCAGGAACGCTCTTGATAGATGACCCTCGACAAACATCTGCGATACTGCTATGTAAACAACGCCAATGGGGTATATTTGTAGCCGAAGCATAATCCTTTTTAGTATATACTCACTCAGTGATCTTGGTGTTTCAAACAACCTGATTGGTTCGCTATCTCGGAGTAATTGAGCATTATTAAAAACTGGATCATTGGATAATGCAATTCGAGAGTTTTGATTGGCTAAGCTATCATGGGTTATGAGCCATTATACCATGATCTACAAACACGGCAAGCATATACGTGATTTTTTGGGCCTTTTTATTTTTATTGTAGTCTAGTTTTCTATATTTTGGGGGCGTTTTTGATATGACAATTATTCCACTCGCGCTTGTTGGATATGAGATGATTATAGCCAACTCGGCGCTACGCGCCTCGTTGGCTATCTATCATCTCATATCCAACGCGCGCTCATGGAATAATTGTTAATTATTCACTCCCAACGGAATGAATAATGCTTGATCCAAACAAAACAAAATGGCCGGCTTAAACTCTCCAGCATTTATGAATCGAAAATATTGAGAATACAAGATGATGCAGTGCTACAGAAGACAAAGGAGGCCACAAAATTTGGCCTAAAAGTTTTCAAAGGTAAGAGATGAGTTCATACTTTTGCCAACCAGTGTTTGACTTCGTTTTTCCAGATAATTATTGCTGAAAATTAAACAATCTTCACGTCAACAATTTGTTTCACTCGGAGTAATTCTCTCTTGTAGGGCTGGTCGCCCACCAAAACGAATTTCTTAGTGAAATCGAGGAATTAAAACAATGTTTAAGAAACTTCCACATGGTTGCAAGGAAACAAGACGGGTCATTTTACAACAAACTAACGCTCACCTCAATTAGAGCCACCATTTCATGTGGATCCTTTACCAACTGCACTTTCAATTTCCATTTCAAATGAACCTCAAAAACTTTGATCGAACGGTGAAAATGTTTGAACAAGCAGACTTTCGATTTAGATTTCTGATTTAAACGGTGCTAAATGACCATTTTGCTGTCTGTGACGAGGATTTTAACGAAGGTTATTTAGATTTGCCATGTTTGAAACTTCTGTAAACACTTTCGCGCATGCTTTGTGCCGCTTGCACGTTTTCCACGCGTGAATTAAGATGCCAATTAAATCGACTTTGGATGGTTTTGTTTCTGCAATTGTTGTTGAGATCACTTCGTGAGTATATACTAAAACAATTATTCTTTTCAATCTCGGTGAAAAGTAGCAGAATATTTACCTCGCCGCTTTGCGGATCGGTAAATATTGTACCGCTATTCACCTCGATTTCAAAGAATAATTGATAAATAGACGCATCGGTGCTTGCAGTAGTGCCTTTTTGATGGTGAACTGTGTGTGAAGGCGACGTCTTTCGGTCTGATTCGACGGTGACTTAATCTTGTCTGGATATGTATTATGAGAACGTTGGCAACCCAGCGCTATGGCCCGGCATTCTTTCCTCGATCCTTGCGTGTGTCTTTCTCTGCTCGGGGGCGGTTAGTGCTCGGGACGCGAAAACCAACTAGTTGTCCTTTATACAGAAGTGTTGCACCTTGACCTCGCTAGCTGTCATCGCATTGCAGGGTTACTTGTTCAATCACATCATAGTATTCGAGAACTGGAAGTCGGGTGACCAACTTATTTATTTCGTGAAATTTATTGTCCTCTTAGCTGGACCACATAATCTGACTGCTGAGATTAATCAGTCTCTATAGACCAATTTCATTAATGGCGACCTCCTTTACATTATTTTGCATTTATGCTAATAAGCGTTACTGCCCTCATTTTGAAACAAATATTCTCTTGAAATTTGCTCGTCGTAACGAGGCTAGAAAGGCTTATTAGCATTAAATTAAAACAGAAGAATATTTTATTTGGCCATCATTATGAAAGAGGTCTATGAGGCTGTACTATCTCGAAACCGAGTAGAATCAAAGTCTCTCGTTTAAAGGTTGGCTTTGACATACCACTTACTGCTTTTGCTTTATGTAGATCAGACCGAAACCCTTTCTGATTACGTGGCCCATGAATGTTACTTTTGTCTGCTTCAGGTTCATTTTCCGCTTGTTCAACTTGAGGTTGACGTCCGACTATGTAAAACAGCAGTCTACGGTTCTGATCATGAGATGCTTCTACTTCTTCTTGGGTCTCTCCGTATCCAGCTATCTGACGAGGGACTTTAAGCAAATCGCTACGGCGACCCCTACTGCGGCTACCGGAAGTAAGATTTTCTAACGTTGACGCAGTGCGCATGCTTGCAAATAACATTTCACCGTAGTGCCAAATCCTACAACGGGAAGACTAGCCTTCTGGCGTAGTCGCAAATACGTCAGTGTGAAAGTCGACATCTCTATTTGCTTTTTCAAGCAGTGGCGTTTAAACCCCATATAGATTGCGTTTCACTTTATCAAGAAATTATTTATTGCTTCTGGTTTTGTCTGTTATCTCAATTTAAAACTTCTACGTGCACTTCAGGAAATGGCCGCAACTGTCAACAACCAAACGCAAGACGAAAACCGTTATTATGACTGTAAGCAATGCATTGAACGTAAAGCTAAATGTCACTGAAGAAACTAAACTTGAATATCTGAAGCGCTGGGACCGCATTTGATGATCTTCTGTTTAAAATTGACGATTGCTGTCTGCTCTGGGTTCACGAGGTAAAGAATCACCCGCAGCGAAAATATCGTTTCAATTGCAGTTTTGTGCTCAAATAGCCCTCAAATGTTTTATGCTTTTAATCCTTCGATGAAAACGAATCTTTGAAATTTAAGAACAGAAATTCATCACAAAGGTGCTCTCAATAGGAGAAAATCTGATCATTTGTGGCTTGTACTTTTTTTAATATGATAGTCCGCTCAACTCTGATTTATGTCTTTGTCTTAAATGAACTTCATATTTTAGTCCTTAAGCCATGTACCATCAGCAAGCAAAGGGATATCTCCTTTTCGAACTCTAAAGTCAGCTACACATTTCGTCGAGCTCAAATGTTGGATACAAGTCACAAGGTAAATGAGGCTTGTATTAATCATAAAATAGCATAAATTCCACGTCACTTATAAGTCCTTCATCGTAAGACAGAAGGTTGACATCTCTTGCTTTTCTAAACGAGGTCATTTAGAACTTACTTGAATTCTCGCTGGCAGTTTCACAGAGAAAGAAAATGATAGGGAAACGCCGTAGTCACTGTTTTCGCCGCTAATGCTTTAAGTTCAAAATTGGCGGACTACGTTGACGTACTCACCCCGGGTCTCCGCATCCACTCACGCCGTAGTAGAGGTCGCCGTAGCGATTTCCTTTCAGTCCATAGTAAGTCATCTGTTAGGACTTTAACTCCGTTCTGTCCGTTTAATTCCAACGGCCTCTATAATTTAACCGCCATTCAAGTTGTTCCGTGGTGTGAAAGATACCGAATGGCATTTTGCAGAAAGTTATCTCCTTGGTGCTTTCTTCATCTAACTCAATGTGTCGTAGACTCGATCTTTTTCGTCCACGTATTAACATCTCTTGGATCGGATCAAATTTGTTTCCCTCATGGATAGGCCTTCACGAGCATAATTCTGATCCACTCCGTAGGTTCAGACACCTTTTTAAAGATTATGATGCCTTTCTTCTCCAATTCTGCAATCTTTTATTTGATTTCTTTCTGTAATACCACTGCTACTCGTCTTGGGGCCTCTAGGACTGGAGTGTTGTTAGGGTCAACAACAAAGGTGTTAGGAAATGGATGTGTCCCAGACATTGGAATAAAGCTTTGTATTCTGCAAGAATCACGTCACTTATTTCGTCAAAGGACGACCTGGTCTAAGATTTCCGGTGACTACACTGTGCAATTCTGGAGCTTCTGAACTCATCATCTTTAACAAACCAAGCTTCTCAGTGGTTTCTGCTGACAGTAAAGGCTTGTTTATGGCGTCCACGTTCTGTGCATCTTCAGAGTCTTAGTAGCTCTGTGCGGTTCTGTGTCCAACTGGCACTATAGCTTTGTGTGATAATTTTCACCTATGTCTATGGAAACCCGATCTGTGTTTATTGATTGCCTCTTGAGTTCAAGCCTGAGACCTCTTCGACAGTAAATACCTGGTCGTCCGTTCAATCTCCCTCAGATGCTTCCACTCTCCGTACCTCTCTGACTATTTTGTTTAACTAATGTCAAAAGCAACAGACCGGTACGAAACGATTTGGCTTCTTGCACACCAGACCATATGCTCTGCATGCTTCTAGTTTGTGTTGCTCTGGTCCACCACATCTGCTGCATTTTGTCTTCGGTTGTTTGGTTTTCTTTTTGCTGGGTATTTTCTCGATGGGGTGGGTTTATCGGTCTTCTTGTTCACTCGTTTCGCTTGAATGCCCACAGCGTTGACTTGCCGTTCGCTGTTGGCATCCAAATTCATGGATGGAAACTGCATACTTGCGATTTCATTGGCTCACCATTTTGTATAGGTCGAGTTTGGTTGTTATGTCTTTTAATCCAATTACTATCCTATCTCTGATCATTTCATCCGTGAGAGTGCCAAATTTCAATAAGATGGCGCTTGTTTTTTAATCGATTTACGAATTCGTCGGTACATGTACCTTCGTCTAGGTTTTGAATTTACGAGTTAAATAGAAAACTCTCATAAGCTAATCTGGTCTTAGGCTTGAAGTACGCCTCTAAGACCGCTAGACGTGCGCTCACACTCTCTCTTTCCTCAAGGGTCAATTTTAGGTTTAATAATACCTGCAAATAGTCCTTCCCCATTACCGATCTGCGCGTCGCTAATCGAATATTGCTTCTGGGCGCATGTCGAGTCCACCAGCGAACTCGTAGTCCTCCCACTGTTGTTTAAAGAAATCTCAGTTGTTGATCCCGTGTCTAGAGACTTTCACTAAGCTTAAAGCTGAGGTGATCTAGGCTTGAGGCGTTGTCTCTGAAGCAGTTGTGTCTGTTGTTATTTCACCTCTTTCCCTGACAGCCGTTTTTGACACGATTTACAAAAAGCTTTTGACACTGCCGATCATAATGTCCCTGCAGAAACTTAATCTCTATGGGGTTTGGGGTATAATTAACGATTGGTTTCACTCTTATTTGATCGGAGGAACTCAGTCAACTGCGGCAGATGGGTTGTCAAATTTCTAAAAAGGAGAAAAACCTCAAGGTTCGGTTGTCGGGCCTTTACTATTCCTCGTTTATATTCACCATATATAAAGCTTCTGATAAACTAAAGTTTTATTTTTTGCTGTTGACAAAAACTTACTATATGCCGACAAAAATCTGAAGTCTCTCGAAACTAGCGTAAATCTCGAATTAATAAATGTGTTCAAATGTTTAACTGCAAAAAAGCTGTCCCTTTATATTAAAGCGACCAAATCATGTTGTAAAACTAATGGTTTATGATAACCATGCACATAGACAATTTGCTTTGGAACGCACAGACTATGTCAATTATTTAGGTTTCTAATTAGTCATCTCACCTGGAGGTGAGCCCCGTTGCTTCAAATATAAGCAGAAACATTGGAATCATTACTACAATCAGGCAGTTTACCCCATTCTCAACTCTTCAAAATGTTTACCGGTCTATTATTTATTTATATCTGCCGTATGGTTTTGTCGCATGGGGCCAAGATGCTCAATCACTCCTAGAAAAGACCCTAATTATCCAAAAAGAGCTGTTTGCTTTGTGAACTTCTAATTTCGAACTCATGCTATTCCTTACTACATTTCCTCTGATACAATGCCAATATCTATATCTAGATAGATCGTGATGTCACAAACTTTAGCCTTATCACCTGCTTACCAATACGATCAAAGGCTTTATGGTTATTAAGCGTGCCTTCCACCTCTGCCGTCCGCGTTCAACTCTCGGCCTCAAGTTCGTGTGTGGGCTGAGTTTCAATCTATCTCAACCTGACACCGAGGGTTTTTCTCCGGGTACTCAGTTTTCCTTCCTCAGCAAAATCGACTCCTAGCCTATTCCATCTGGCTGTGATGCTGGGCTCCGAGGTCATACATGGGTTGTGTTCAGGGGCCAAGCGCCTAGCCAGCAGCACAGCCGACCTCGTCGAGCCGCGCCTTAACAATTCATTCTCCGACTGCGAGTAAGGGCGTTTAGCAGGTCAGGCATTATTACTGTCAGAGGAAATGTACAACCATCTAGAAAAGTATGTAATGCTTCCGGAGGAATAAAACGGATGTAGGAAAAAATCCAGAGGCACAGAGTATAAACTGTTAATCGGCAAAAGGATTACGAGAAATTGTAGGCGGCGTCAGACAGGGGTTGCGATGGGGTGGATAAACTACGAAAAGCGTACAATATGCTTCCTCACTTGTGGATCGTTAAGTGTATGGGCAAAATGAGAAGTACGATCATTGAATCAAGGATCAACTGGAAAACAAGTTTGACTGATTGGGGAGAGGACCAAGGAAATGAGATAATCAAGAGAGGGGTCCTCACTTTTGTTTTTCTTAACTTTAATACCGCTTTCTCTGGCATCGAAAATAAAACTGTTCCTTAGTTTGTTTGCACTGCACTTTAGAATTTGAATTTGGTAGAAGCCTGTACAAAGGACGTGTACCTGAATCATTTACTGTGCATGGATGCTCAAAACATCAAACAGCTAGAAACTCTCGTGAAGACAGTGTAGCTTTTCAGACATCGGGATGGAGCTCTCGATCAGAATTAGTAATTAGTAAGTGTGTTATTTTGATAATGAAGAAAGGATAGATACAAACATAGTGAAGAAATACGTATACCTTCGGAAGGGGAAATTAAGGAAATTGATAGAGAGGAAGGGTATAGGTATTTTGGTGCTAGAGGCAGATGGATAAGAAAGATCTTTAAGTCAAAATTAAACGGTGTGAATACGATATCGGCAATGAACTCTCGTGCAGTCGCTGTAGTAAGATGTGGCGCTGGAGTGATCAAGTGAACAAAAAAAAGAAATGCAAAACTTAGATCGAAAGAGGAGAAAGTTGTTGACGATATACTTGGGGTTCAATCCCAAGGGCGACCAGGATAGACTGTATTTAAGTAAAACAAACAGAGGAAGAGGACTAATAAGCGCCGAGGAAGGTGTGTGTCAACTTATAAGATCTTAGGTGGCCATGTTGACTGTGACCTTAAATGGAATACCCATGTGGAATATATTTGTAAGAAAACAAGTAAGAGGCTTTATTCGTTGCGGATGTTAAAGAGAGCCGGCGTGGATCAAATGTCTCTTTTAAAAGTCTATCTAACCACGATAAGGCCTGTGCTACAATATACCATCCCAATATTGCAGGCCTTCAGGTCTTCTTGCCTCTATCACATTGTCACACTGAACATTGATATCCCACAAAACTTTGACTTCTTCATTTTCTTGGACATTTCTCCTTCTGGGACATGTTCATACCACTTTTCCGTATGCTGCAACCCATTCTTCTTATAAAAATCCCAATGGACTTTCTTTGCTACATTGTCGTGTCGTCTCTTATATTCTTTCTGAGCCAATTTGTCACATCCATATACTAAGTGTTGCACGCTTTCACATTTTTTTCCAATTAATCTACACAGGGGGCTTTCACTAGTCTTATCGATATAGTGCTTTACATAGTTTGTCCTGATGGCCTGTTCCTTTGCGGCACATAACAATGCTTCTAATGCTTATTATTATTATTATTATTATTATTATTATTATTATTATTATTATTATTATTACTATTATTATCTTGTTTTCGCACATTGGATTTCCAATGGAACTTCCGTACTCCAGGAAGCTTGGTGACAACAAGTCTCCTCAAACTTCTAGGACCTTCCTAAGAATCCTTGCCGTGTTCAGAATAACACGTCGTCTATCTTGGTCTCTATACCAATATTCTCTAGTCTCTTCTTTAAATCCTTTGGAACTGTTCCAAATGTTCCGATTACAATAGGAATTACCATTGTTTTCATTTTCCATAACTTCTTCAATTCTCTTGCTAGATCCTGGTATTTCACTACCTTCTCGACTTCTTTCTCCTCGACACGGCTATCATATGGTATTGCAAAATCTATTATTTTGCAACATTTATTTCTCTTTTCAACAACAATCATGTCCTGTCTTCTTGCCTCTATCACGTGATCAGTCTGTATCGTAAAATCCCATAATATTTTACATCTCTCATTCTCTAGTACTGGCTCAGGTACATGTTCATACCACTTTTCATTGACAATGAAACCTTCCTCTTTACAAACATCCCAATGGATCTTCTTACCCACCCAGTCATGCCTCCTTTTATATTCCTTTTGTGCTAATTTAGGGCATTCACTCGCAATTATTATTATTATTACTATTATTATTATTAGATTTCTAACTTGAGAAGGTATGGATCAGAAAGCAAGGAAAAGTTACCGAAAGCCGTGTGGGAAGAGGCATTATTAGGAGAAGTAAAGGAAAAGAGGGATATCCAAGGAGAAAGAGAGCAAGCATTTGGGAACAAGGTTTTACACGAAGATTTGTCAAGGCTACAGAGTAAATTAGAGGCAATAGGGAATGGTTATAGAGGAGTGGGTTAAAGAGTGAAAGGGAAGGTTTGATAATGACGGCCAAAGAACAGGCATTAAGAACGAGAAACATCAGGAAGTCATTGACAAGGAAGAGATTAACGGTAGCTGCAGAGTGTGAGGTTAAATAGAGGAGACGGTTGGCCACATTGTTTCTGAATGTAAGAAAATAGCTCAGAAGGAATATACCAACTGCAGACATGATAACATAACAATGGTGGTCCATTGGATGATTTATGCAAGAGGAACAACTTTATGGTTAAAGAAAAATGGTACGACCACAAAGTCGAAAGTGCGATTAAAAGTGAAGAGGGGAAGATCATTGGGACTTGAAAGTCTAAACAGACAATGTCCTAGAACACTCTAGGCCGGAACAAAATACAACCCTTTCATGATAGATATCGCATGCCCGTTTGAAACGAGGGTAGCCGAGAATGAACATGAGAAAATGGAAAACAGTATCAAATATGAGATCAAGAGAATATGGCAATGCACATAATTGAGACACTTGAGACATTCCAATGTTGGTTAAAAAATGGGCAAAGATTTGCACAGTATATTTTGCATCACATTGTCACCATTGGTTTGGGGGGAGGGGAAGGCCCAAATACTTTGTAAGTGCATGTCAAATGATGCTTAAGCTAGAATTTTTCCCAAGAGTTTTGTCCAAGATTGTAGGGACTGCAAGAATTCTAGGGAAGGTGCTACATACCTAAGTTAGTGAGAGATTAGCAGAAACCATAATAATAATCATAACCATATAGATTTTTAAATAATAATAATAATAATAATAATAATAATGATAATAATAATAATTATTATTATTATTATAATAATTTTATTGTAAACTGCATAACTGTAATAACAGATTTCTCACAATAACAACTAATAACAATCGATTCGCAAAAAGTGGTTGAGAGTTATAAAGTTCAAAACTATTTACAAAAGGTCATATATAAAAATCACAATATCTTCCTAGTACATATATCAGATAGTACATAAAGAAACCTATTTGCAATAATTAAGAATGCGTAGTAAAAAGTACTAAGGAAAAGAAAGGAAAATGTAAACAGACAAAACAATTTAAAACGTATGGATCCCTGAATGTCCGTTTAAAAAAACGTCAATAAATAGTTCCTTCAGTGTTCTCAATTTCTATATCAGTATTGCGAAAGTCCCATGCAAATGATTTCCTTACAGTGGATCTAGTTCTTCTGAGACAGATTAATACGGATCTCAGAAGTGCAAAGGAGGTTCGTGCTCATATCCATGAAATTGTTGTGGCGTAGTCCTCTCCTTTCTTGATAGCAATCAACTCTGCTAGTCCGCTGTGGTAGTTCAAGCACTCCTTTCCCATTCCACCAGTTGTTGTACAAATCAGAGGGGCGAATATTCCATGTTCGATATCGAGCACTCTACTTGAGTATTTTTTGTCGTTCTTGTGTAGACGACATATTTGCTGTGGCTCGATGTCCCTATAGGATTCAGCATTTGGGTGACAAACCCTGACATCAAAAAAGACTGATCGCTGGGACTCCAAAAACCACGTGCATGTATATCCAGTCTTGCATCCTGCGCCTTATTCGGCTCTCGTGTCAACTGCTCTCCTTTAACATCTTGGGGTACCGGTTCAGTAGCTACATCTTTACAAACCATGTTCAGGAGCTCTGCTTCCAGGTCCCGGAGCTCGTTATGTCTCTGAATTACAAATCCACCTCTTATGCAAACCATGGCGTGATCTATTGTAAAGGGCTCTCCACAAAGACACGTAAATGGATTATCGGAACCATAGGCCAGCTATAGTGTAGGCTGAGTCCGCCCCTAAACTCCCCATCTCCTTTAGAGGGAGTGACGTTAGCCACAAAGACGAACCTTTTTCAGTGGCATGATCTATTGCACCCCGGGTTTTCTGTGGAGCAACTTCCTTCAGACTCTCCGTTCTTTCTCCAAACTTTTTAGCTCGCTCTCCTCTCTCTTGTTGCTGTGCCGATCTTATCAGGGAATCTTCAAGTAGTTTTGACATGATCTGCTCAACGAATTCGAAGGGCGCCGTCACTTTGACTGATGAGGTATATTCGAGATTAGCATCACTAGAAGGGTTTGCCAAGCCCAATCCTCCCAAACGGACTGGAAGTGCCAGTATGTCTCTGTCCAATTGGCCACACTGCCGATCTGTAATGGTAGAGATGAGAACGCGAGATATTGCGCTTTCTAGTGGTTCAAGTAAGTCTTGGATATCTGGCAGAGTTCTCAGGAAATAGGTTCATCGATGTTTTAATCCAAATGTGTATGCCGCATAGGACGCTTGAGGTTGAGTCACAGCGAATTCAGCTAGCTTGGTTATCTCGCTTATCCAATTGGTCACCTTGTCGTTTACATATTCCTCAACATAATCTCGTAAACCTATCGCCGTACCCAAATGTCTCTGACCTTGAACTGTTACAATGATAGCTGTTTCCTTGAACACCTTTTTCAGTATAATCTCTCTATCTGGCTTGTTAATAATCCAGAATTTCTTACCATTTGGATAGTAACCAAAATCTGGACCAATTGCACTTAGGGTGTCCCACCACTTCTTAATTTCAGCGACAGGGCCAGCTCCACTGGTATCATCGGCAAACCAGCACTGCTTGATGCTTAGGGCATACAGTCCCATTGGGTCTCCCAGCGGGTCTCCCTTTGTTGTTCCCTCAGCAGACAAAATATCCTGACCTCCAGTGATGAATAAACGAGCTGAGAGTCCATACGTGTTAATGGCATATGTAGCAATGATTGGACACTGCACCCGAATGTTATGCAGTGCTGCTTGTCTGTTATGTGCATTAAATGCATTGGATGCATCAATTAGCAGCACATCGTCAGTTTTATCAGCCTCAAGTATAATGTACATTGCATGAATGGACATTTCACAGCCAGATTTCTGTCTTACACAAAGTTGTAGAGATCTGCTTGCCTCTATGACATCTTCTTAGCGATATTCATCACACACTTTCCAATAATACGTCTCATTACTTCACCGACCCCTATTGGTCTAACCGCTCCTCCTTCTTCATCCAGGGGGATTAGATGACTTGCTATTTAGAGGATCGATGGTGCTTCATTTATATCAAGGACTGGGAATCCTTTGATTGGCATTGCAAGTCCTCTGATTCCATCGAGGAAGGGCTAAGGTTCGAAATGTCATTTTCTCAGGACACGGTAGTCAATATACGTTTATCACCGCTTGTCATTCCAAGGTGTTCTTATGTTTGCCCATGCACAAAGTACATCGATTCTGCACTAAATATTCAGTTTTTGAAACGCCAGTCTCAACTGGCTATAGCTAACTGAAGCCTTTGTGAATTCGTATTGCCGGGTTGTGGCGATGCAAAATCGTTGTTTTGTTGTCGACTCTGATTCGAACCATTTGAAAAAACATCATCATCAACAAGAACAAACAAAAACGATGAATAAAATGGATTTTTCCCTATGAATACACTACTCAGTGCACAAAGAAAGGCCAAAATCTGACTTCAGTAAACTCTAAGCGCATGTTTATGTTAGTAAAGACTCTTAAAAGCTTGCCTCGTTCGGTGATTTTTACAAGATTTGTTCAACATTTAGATGATATATATATATATATTAAACAGTTTTGAATTTCTCTTAACTGAAAAGTATGGATATGTAGCAAACTTTAGCATAACCGGTTTTTAAGCAATAAGATGCCACTGCGGTTTGGATTCAGTACAATGTATGATAATTCGCATTACCTTCTTCACAAAGTTCTCCAATAAAACCAACCATGCATGCGCACGTAAAGTTTCCTTTCCTGTTCACACACGTCCCATTATTTTTGCAAGGAAACGATTTACATTCGTCGATATCTGGTAAAAGACAACGAAAAAATGTTAAATACAATTACAAAATCACCAGATCTTGTTTTAATAACAGGAACAATAACAATAACTTTATCAAGGGCGTAGAATAATCAGGAGAATACAAAATACCTCGAAAAGGGGAAGAAATATCCCAGGCTCTGTCTCTCTATAAAACGGGTTTAACCCGATTTCTGCAACCAGTTGCCTTGAGAGACAGTTATTATTACTTGTTAATTTATTATTGAAATGGTGACAATGGAACCCACTGGAAACTCGAAAAAACCCAGCCCCCAGATGGGATTTGAACCCACGTCCCTTCGTGATCTAGTCGGATGGTCTAACCACTGAGCTACTGGAGACTCTGTGGCGAGCAAGGTCGAAATGTGGGTCTTTGAGTTGAGCTGCATCGCACAGCTACAGAGTTATGAGCTATGCAGCCGTTATTTGACTCTGTAGCTGCGTGATGCAACTCGAGTCAAAGACCCACATCTCGACCTTGCTCGCCATAGAGTCTCCAGTAGCTCCGTGGTTAGAGCATCCGACTAGATCACGGAGGGTCGTGGGTTCAAATCCCATCTGGGGCTCGGATTTTCCCGAGATTCCAGTGGGTTCCATTGTCACCATTACATTTCCTGTGTATATCATTCTCACATTCGCTCACTTGGGTGGTTGGTTGGCCGCATCGTAGATATGCTTTAATGTGACTGCATGATGCAGTTATGAGCTATGCTGCGGTCATTTGACTCTGTAGCTGCGTGATGCAGCTCCAGTGAAAGACCCACATTTCGACCTTCGTCGCCAGAGAATCTATTATTATTATTATTGTTATTGTTATTGTCATTGTCATTGTCATTGTCATTGTCATTGTCATTGTCATTGTCATTGTCATTGTCATTGTCATTGTCATTGTCATTGTCATTGTCATTGTCATTGTCATTGTCATTGTTAAATTATTATTATTATTATTATTATTATTATTATTATTATTATTATTATTACTCGATTCGATTCTCTCCAGTTGTCGGGTGTTCTACTGTGTAATGTTTATTGTGTCTCAGCAACTCCCCGTAGGCGCAATACTTGCCGCAACAGGTGAGCAGTTCCAAGGAAGGCCGATAGTTGTACGCTTCCACGCAAGTCAGGTACATCTAGCTTGCCAAACCAGGTCTTTGCACCTTTTGATATGCTTCCAAGAGCAACAATCACGATAGCTATTACCGTGACTTTCGAGGCTCCATGAATCCTTCTGATTTCAAATGCTAGTTCCTGGTACTTTTTAACCTTCTCCTCTTCAGTTCTGGTGATTTTCTGGTCCGCTGGCACAGCTATGTCAATAAGTGTCCATTTCTGTGTGTCTTAATGCACTAGAGTAATATCTGGCCGATTATGTTTCAGCACTTTGTCTTTGTAGATAGTCATGTCCCAGGGAATCCTCACTTCTCCATTTCCTGCGATTGGCAAGGGTTGCTGGTCATACCACTTGTCATTACACTCTATGCGATACTTCCTGCAAATCTCCCAGTGTACTTGCAGAGCCACCTTGTCGTGGGGCTTCCTATACTCTCAAGGTTCTTGCATCCAATGACAATGTGTCGAACTGTTTCAGTGGCATCTCCACACAGTCTACACGGTGGTGTCTCTGAGGTCTTATCTATGCCTTACTTGATCGAGTTCTTAAAGCTTGTTCCTGAGCAGCAATAATCAAACCTTCTGTCTCCCTTGTTTAAGAATCCATTCCTGAGCCATCTCCAAGACTCCTCTCCAGCTTCATCTGCTATTTGTTGGACAAACGCACCATGCAGGGCTTTCTCCTTCCAGTGTTTGACTTTGTCGTCTTTCCTCCTCCTCTCATGGTCCAGCAGACTCTCTTCCTCAACAATCACTTTCTCCTTCAACCCAGCGTGAAGCATCCACTCTGTGCTCTCTCTTAGGTAGCCATGAAGGGATTTGCTCTCCCTTCTTACACACTCCTCAATGCCGATCAGTCCTCTTCCCCCTTCCTTTCTCGGCAGGTACAGCTTTGCAACATTAATCCTGGTGTGCAGACAGCCATTCATTGCCAAGATCTTCCTAGTTCTTCTATCCATGTTGGCTACCTCCTCCATTGTCCAGTCCACAATCCTCGCACTGTAGTGTACTACACACCTACAGCCAAGGTATTATCGATAAAATGTCGTCCATTGAGTTTTGATCTACACAACGTCTTGACTCTTCTGATATATTCCGATGTTATCTTGCCTTTCATCTTGGTGATGCCAAGGTATTTGTAGCCTCCATCCTCTATTTCCCCGATATGCTGGTCGTCGGGTAGTTCTATTCCGATACTGCCAGCTTGTTTTCCTCATTTCCAGGACAGCGCACTTGTCTAGCCCAAGGAACATTGTCTTGTGAGAAGATCCTTACTACTTGAACAAGTGAGTCTAGCTGATCTTTGCTAGCTCCGTACAGATGAATAGTAGGTGGTTAATGGGCTTCATGTCCTTTGCCAGTTTGTATCCAGCTCTCATTTTTCGTAGTACTAGGGTCAAGGGTAAAATGATCACTATAAACAGTAGTGGTGACAAGAAGTCACGTTGAAAAATTCCTCTTTTAATGTCCACCTGCCCGAGAGCCATTCCTCCTGATGTCAATACTGTCTTCCAGTTCACCATGCTGTTGCGGATTATAGAGATTATATTATTGGCAGCCCCAACCATCTCCAGGCATTGCAGGATCCATGAATGCAGCACTATATCATATGCCTTCTTGTAGTCTATCCAAGTCATTGACAAGTCTGTCAACCTTCTCAGGCAGTTCTTCAGGTTTGCCTTGTCTACTCACAATTGATCGTTAGTTCCTCGGGATCACTTCCTGTACCCTTCTATTCATCTGTTAGCAGTCCATTCCTTTCCAAATGGTGGTATAACATCTCTCCCATAACTACTGTCAAGAGCTTCCACATCATGGGTAGGCAGGCAAGAGGGCGGTAGTTGCTGGCCTGGGCACCCTTCGCTGTGTCCTTTTGTATCAAAACTGTTCTACCCCTGACCATCCACTCTGGTACATTCCCTTATATATACAGTCTTACAAGCATTCTTGCAATCTAGAGAGCAATCCTGTCAGTTTCTTAAACTAGAACTCCTGAACAAGATCAGGACCGGCTGCCTTCCAGTTTGCCATCTTTCTCACTAGTATTCCATTTCTAATATCCTCCACATTGATGCTGATATCTTCTTGCACCTCTGTTGTACTAAACTCCACCTCGACATTCTCTAGCCAAGATGCTCTCTCATTGTGACCGACTTTCTCCGACCAGATCTTGCTCCAAAAGGAGCTTGCTTCTGTGGGATCAGGTAACACCGTTTCTCCTCGTTCCTTTCCATGTAGTGTTTTGTAGAACAGCTTGCGATTGGTTCTAAACCGGTGGTTCTGTTTGAACTGTTGACATCTCTCGTCGTATCTTTTGATCTTAACTCCACCTGCCTTGATCATCTGTTTCAACATGCCTGAGACGTACAAAATGCCCCTTTCCTCAAGATGATATTTTCTGTTCAATCTTTCCCTTTCCCTTTGGTTCAGTCTCATTTTTCCTCTTCGGACTTCCACAATCTTGCTATGGTCTTTTCGCCAAGTTTCGATATTCCCCTTAATCCTTCTCTTCCACTCTTCCAAAATGGCTCTTCATTTCTTCTCCCTTTCCTCCCTTTTATCATTCCCAGTCTTTCTTTAGTAACATATGCAGCTGCATACATTAAAGAATGTTGTGCGTCTGAATCCTTTTCACGGCTTCATTGATTTGTGCAACTTCTGCTTTCCGCTTCGTTCTTTCGCATGACTTCAGTGATGGTAATCCTATTCTCTGTTCTAGTTGTATAATTTCTAGAATCTAGTCTCAAAGGGCTTCCAGTTCTAGGCTGATCTCTTCTTGTTTTTCAGCAGTGAAAACTCTGGGTTCTTCTTCACGTTAGTGTTCTTCTAGGGTATCAGATGTTGTTGCATGGTCTGGTGTATCTGTGGTAAGAAGCTCCATAGTTTCAGTCTCCTGATGTTCATAGTCTGGTGTGTCTGTGGCATGGAGCTCCGTAGTTTCAATCTCCTGATGTTCATGTCTTACTCGTATGGCTATTTCCTCTTGCTTCACAGTCTCTAGCCACTTCCTGTTCTTAATCTGGCGTACTTGTTCTCTGCTCGGTGACTTCTGTTAGTTGATTGTTGATGTTACGGGCTTTCCACAGGTCTAACAATCTTTTTCTGTATCCTCGCCTCTCTGGCTCACTCCTGGTTCCCTCCTGGGAGCGTCCATATGCCCGTGGTAGGCGAAGGCACCAAACTGTTCTACAACAGTGCCCATATTATTTTTTCCATGACTTTTACAATTCCTGATCTCGGGAGTATCCCATGTTGGCTCGGAGGAGCATAGTTTAGTCTTTGTACGTGTTCTTGCAAACAATCAAGTCGTTAGTCGCGTCTGTGAACCATTCACAGTGGACGAATACAGAATGTTTTTGTCTGAAAACGTAATTTGAGACATTCGTATTCTTCCCTGGAATGTGATATAGCAAACAAATGACCCTGTAAAAGTATGTGCGCTGAGGAAACAACTTTTCTTTATTGATGGAGACCTACTACGCCATCGTAAAGAGTCATAGTAACAGCTCCGTGGATTATGGTTTCACGAGAGACTTTTTCTCGAAGCCTCGTATTCGCTGTGAGACAGGAACCCGGGAAACGAACATATTGACATTCCCGGACGTTTACAAATCACTCGCGTAATCGCGCGCAGTGGTCGTTCGTTATGTTTTTGCTGGCGTAGCACAAGCAGAAGTTGTTTGGTCGAAACGTCCTTGAAGTTTTATTAACATTGTTTGTAACCTTAACAAGAGTCAGTGTCAAGCACAAATTTTATATTCTGACCTGTATATTAGTAAGGACCGATAATTTCTGGAATAATTGGGCCTTGAGCTACTCCAGAACAATACGACTAGTTTCAGAATAGCCATTGTTTAAAAATGTTGCCACTAGCTCAGGATTCTCATAGCTTCTTGTCAGTTTATTTGTCACTAGTTCTGTCTCTCAAGTGAAGCTGTGATCTTCGCAGTTATGAACGCAATTTTTGCAATTGCGTAAAGAAGCCTGAAAATTCAGGACTTCAGCGGGGTTTCCGTGGCCTCGCGTTACCGGTGCGACGCTCTAACCAACTGAGCTATGAAGCCACTGATGTTGGGAGCTGGTCATTTGTGGGTTCTAATGTTCCCGTGAGGAATGAATCAACGATGAAGTGATATATGAAATGGATCATATGTGATCAGTCTGTTCAGTCTGTCTCTGTTATAGGACTGCATGCATGTGAACTTATTTAATCTAGTTTTGTACCTTGCTTTAAATTTGTAGTTTAGCCTAGAGTCTTCATTTCTATATAAAATAATTTCTGTCATTCTGACCACCTGCCGTATAAAACCCTGGCTTTGGCTTTATTGAGTTTGTACTATATGAGTGAGGAATAATAAAGTCAAAGTTTAAAGTTAAGTGCCATTGTTTTTGAAGTCATTGATAAAACTTCCGAAATCGATATGCACACAAAGAGTCCTGGTGATTATTTACACTTTGTTTAGAGTATTCTACTTATTAGTAATAATGCACGGCCTAATGGGCCCATTTGCATTCGTCGATATCTGAAAAAAGTAATGACAACTTCTAGATATTATAAAAAAACGCATTTTTCCGACGTTGTGTTATACCAGCGAGTTACCTCTAGCTCATCCATATTACCTTTCTCGCAGAATTTTCCAGTAAAACCGGCATTGCAGGTGCACGTATAGTTTCCTTGCTCGTTGACACACCTTCCTCCATTCTCACAAGGAGATGATTTGCATTCGTCGATATCTGAGAAAAAAAGGAAAGCTTTTCAGTATTAAAATAACGAATCAACTTAAGCGGGCCCTGTAACATACTAAGAGTACCTTTTGAGCTCAGCCACATTACCTTTCTCACACAGAAATCCAGTAAAACCAGCATTGCAGGTGCACATAAAGTTTCCTTGCGTGTTTAAACAAGTTGCCCCATTTTCACATGAGGATGATTTGCATTCGTCGATATCTAAAAAGGGTAATAACAACTTCTAGATATTAAAACACTTTGTATTATACCAGTCGTATACTTTCAGCTAAGGCATATTACCTTTATCACAGAGTTTTCCAGTAAAACCAACATTGCAGGCGCAAGTAAAGTTTCCTTGCTCGTTGAAACATGTTGCCCCATTTTCACACGGAGATGATTTACATTCGTCGATATCTGAAAAAGGTAAGGACAACTTTTGGACGTTAAGAAAACCTATTACTCCGACATTGGTTTACACCAGCCGGATTCTTTAATTAATTTCCGCCACATTAACTCTCTCGCAGAGTTTTCCAGTAAAACCAGCGCTGCAGATTCACGTATAGTTTCCTTGCTCGTTCAAACATGTTCCCTCATTTTCACAAGGATATGATTTGCATTCGTTAATATCTAAAAAACATAGCTAAAACCTGTCCGTATTAATCCATTATTGCGTTATGTAATAGCAGCAGAATACAATTAGCTCAACAACATTACCTTTCTGACAAAGCTTTCCAGTAAAACCAGCATTGCAGGTGCACGTAAAGTTTCCTTGCTCGTTAAAACATGTTCCCCCATTTTCACATGGAGATGATTTGCATTCGTCGATATCTGAAAAAGGAAATGACAACTTCTAGATATTAAAAAAAAAACATTTCTCCGACGTTGTGTTATATTAGTGTGGTAATTTAAACTCAGCCACATTACCTTTCTCGCAGAGTTTTCCAGTGAAACCAGCATTGCAGGTACACGCATAGTTTCCTTGCTCGTTGACACACCTTCCCCCATTCTTACAAGGAGATGATTTGCATTCGTCGATATCTGAAAAAAAAAACAACAAGAAAA
Source organism: Montipora capricornis (assembly GCF_036669925.1). Lineage (NCBI taxonomy): Eukaryota > Metazoa > Cnidaria > Anthozoa > Scleractinia > Acroporidae > Montipora > Montipora capricornis. The sequence continues at coordinate 16,931,897 of NC_090883.1, forward strand.
GCTTTTCAGTATTAAAATAACGAAACACCTTAAGCAGGACCTGTAACATACTAGGAGTACCTTTTGAGCTAAGCCACATTACCTTTCTCACACAGAAATCCAGTAAAACCAGCATTGCAGGTGCACGTATAGTTTCCTTGCGTGTTTAAACATGTTGCCCCATTTTCACATGGGGATGATTTGCATTCGTCGATATCTGAAAAAAGAAATGACAACTTCTATTTAAAAGAACGCATTTCTCCGAGGTTGTGTTATAGTAGGGTGGCAATTTTAACTCAGCTACATTACCTTTCTCGCAGAGTTTTCCGGTGAAACCAGCATTGCAGGTACACGTATAGTTTCCTTGCTGGTTGACACACCTACCCCCATTTTTGCAAGGAGAAGATTTGCATTCATCAATATCTGGAAAAAACAACAAGAAGTTTTGCATATTTAAGAAACATATTAATCCAACATTGCGTGAAAGCAGCAGAATACAATGAGCTCAGCCATATTACCTTTCTCACAGAGTTTTCCAGTAAAACCAGCATTGCAGGTGCACGCATAGTTTCCTTGCTCGTTGACACACCTTCCCCCATTCTTACAAGGAGATGATTTGCATTCGTCGATATCTGAAAAAAAAAAACAACAAGAAAAGCTTTTCAGTACTAAAATAGCGAAACACCTTAAGCAGGACCTGTAACATACTAAGAGTACCTTTTGAGCTCAGCCACATTACCTTTCTCACACAGAAATCCAGTAAAACCAGCATTGCAGGTGCACCTAAAGTTTCCTTGCGTGTTTAAACATGTTGCCCCATTTTCACATGGGGATGATTTGCATTCGTCGATATCTAAAAAGGGTAATAACAACTTCTAGATATTAAAACACTTTGTATTATACTAGTCGGATACTTTCAGCTAAGCCATATTACCTTTTTCACAGAGTTTTCCAGTAAAACCAGCACTGCAGGCGCAAGTAAAGTTTCCTTGCTCGTTGAAACATGTTGCCCCATTTTCACATGGAGATGATTTACATTCGTCGATATCTGAAAAAGGTAAGGACAACTTTTGGACGTTAAGAAAACCTTTTACTCCGACATTGTTTTACACCAGCCGGATTCTTTAATTAATTTCCGCCACATTAACTCTCTCGCAGAGTTTTCCAGTAAACCCAGCGCTGCAGATTCACGTATAGTTTCCTTCCTCGTTCAAACATGTTCCTTCATTTTCACAAGGATATGATTTGCATTCGTTAATATCTAAAAAAAATAGCGAAAACCTGTCCATATTAATCCATTATTGCGTTATGTAATAGCAGCAGAATACAATTAGCTCGACAACATTACCTTTCTGACAAAGCTTTCCAGTAAAACCAGCATTGCAGGTGCACGTAAAGTTTCCTTGCTCGTTAAAACATGTTCCCCCATTTTCACATGGAGATGATTTGCATTCGTCGATATCTGAAAAAGGAAATGACAACTTCTAGATATTAAACAAAAAAACATTTCTCCGACGTTGTGTTATATTAGTGTGGTAATTTGAACTCAGCCACATTACCTTTCTCGCAGAGTTTTCCAGTGAAACCAGCATTGCAGGTACACGCATAGTTTCCTTGCTCGTTGACACACCTTCCCCCATTCTTACATGGAGATGATTTGCATTCGTCGATATCTGAAAAAAAAAACAACAAGAAAAGCTTTTCAGTATTAAAATAGCGAAACACCTTAAGCAGGACCTGCAAAATACTGGGAGTACCTTTTGAGCTCAGCCACATTACCTTTCTCACACAGAAATCCAGTAAAACCAGCATTGCAGGTGCACGTATAGTTTCCTTGCGTGTTTAAACATGTTGCCCCATTTTCACATGGGGATGATTTGCATTCGTCGATATCTGAAAAAAGAAATGACAACTTCTATTTAAAAGAATGCATTTCTCCGACGTTGTGTTATAGTAGGGTGGTAATTTTAACTCAGCCACATTACCTTTCTCGCAGACTTTTCCAGTGAAACCAGCATTGCAGGTGCACGTATAATTTCCTTGCTGGTTGACACACCTACCCCCATTTTTGCAAGGAGAAGATTTGCATTCATCAATATCTGGAAAAAACAACAAGAAGTTTTGCATATTTAAGAAACACATTAATCCAACATTGCGTGAAAGCAGCAGAATACAATGAGCTCAGCCACATTACCTTTCTCACAGAGTTTTCCAGTAAAACCAGTATTGCAGGTGCACGCATACTTCCCTTGCTCGTTGACACACCTTCCCCCATTCTTACAAGGAGATGATTTGCATTCGTCGATATCTGAAAAAAAAAACAACAAGAAAAGCTTTTCAGTATTAAAATAACGAAACACCTTAAGCAGGACCTGTAAAATACTAGGAGTACCTTTTGACCTCAGCCACATTACCTTTCTCACACAGAAATCCAGTAAAACCAGCATTGCAGGTGCACGTATAGTTTCCTTGCGTGTTTAAACACGTTGCCCCATTTTCACATGGGGATGATTTGCAATCGTCGCTATCTGAAAAAAGAAATGACAACTTCTATTTAAAAAAACGCATTTTTCCGACGTTGTGTTATAGTAGGGTGGTAATTTTAACTCAGCCACATTACCTTTCTCGCAGAGTTTTCCAGTGAAACCAGCATTGCAGGTGCACGTATAATTTCCTTGCTGGTTGACACACCTACCCCCATTTTTGCAAGGAGAAGATTTGCATTCATCAATATCTGGAAAAAACAACAAGAAGTTTTGCATATTTAAGAAACACATTAATCCAACATTGCGTTAAAGCAGCAGAATACAGTGAGCTCAGCCACATTACCTTTCTCACAGAGTTTTCCATTAAAACCAGCATTGCAGGTACAAGTAAAGTTTCCTTGCTTGTTGAAACATGTTGCCCCATTTTCACATGGAGATGATTTACATTCGTCGATATCTGGAAGACGCAACCATAGCTTCTTAATATTAAAGTAACGGATCAACTGGAGGGGAGCTTCGAATCTAAGAAAGGTGCATTTTGTAGTTTCGTCAAATAACCTTTCTCACAGAGAGAAAAGATAACGACAACTTTTCCGTATTGGAGAAACACATTAAGGACAAATTTGGACGTTAAGAAAACCCATTACTCCGACATTGTTTTACACCAGCGGGTTTCTTTACTTTTTCTTTAATGCAACATTGCGTTTAAGCAGCAAAATACAATTAGCTCTGCCACATTACCTTTCTCACAGAGTTTTCCAGTAAAACCAGCATTGCAGCTGCACGTATAGTTTCCTTGCTCGTTGACACACCTTCCTCCATTTTTACAAGGAGATGATTGGCATTCGTCGATATCTGGAAGACGCAACCATAGCTTCTTAATATTAAAGTAACGGATCAACTGGAGGGGAGCTTCGAATCTAAGAAAGGTGCATTTTGTAGTTTCGTCAAATAACCTTTCTCACAGAGAGAAAAGATAACGACAACTTTTCCGTATTGGAGAAACACATTATCCAACATTGCGTTTTTGCAGCAAAATTCAATGAGCTCAGGCACATTACCTTTCTCGCAGAGTTTTCCAGTGAAACCAGCATTGCAGATGCACGTATAGTTTCCTTGCTCGTTCACACATCTTCCCCAGTTTTTACAAGGAGATGATTTGCATTCGTCGATATCTAGAAATAATAAAAAAACGCAGCAACTCTAGCGTACCTGATTTCGCTAATGAGGGTGTGAGGTGGACAGGAAAATACTGTCGAACGCGTGGAGAAATATACCTCACACCATTATATACAAAAAAATATACGGCTTTTGGTAAACGAACTTCTCATCTTACTAACCGTCTTGCGGAGTTGTTTAGAAGAACGAAACTGTTTTTAATTGATGACTGAGTAATAAAATCTTTCGCGCTCATTAGACAACCCGTGCAATACGAAACTGAATTCTTGTAAATTCCTTTGATGTTATAGGCAACTTATATTACCGATTGAATCCTAGCACTGCCAAATATGCCCAAATGTTCTTTAAGTATTTTATTTAAGCTAGCTATCTTTATCCAACTTTATTATGGTCTTATTCATCTATTTTTTAACCGTGGCATAATTTCTTGGTGAGGCACTTACCAAACTATTTGCCATCCTCTTACATAAATTAAATGGGTTGTTCTCCTAATTACGATCTCACATTTCTGAATTTGATGACTAATCGAGTCCGTTCTTTAAGTTCCTCACGGTCCTAAGAGACTACTTGACCTTGTCACATTTAATAAATAGAGGTTACTTCCATGCTGTAATGTGCACTGAGGTTTTTTCTTGGTAGTATTTGATAGATAAATTTATTTCGCACAAATGGAGTGGGGCGATGAAAGCAATAAACAATGCTTTAAAATTGCCCAACCAAAAATATTTATTTAACAAAATTTACAACACTAACTGTGAAGATTGTTTTTAGTTCGTCGCTTGTCAAAGCTACCGGGGCTTTGGGGTGATTTCCGTATTCAGTGCGGACGGAGATGATAAATTGGTGATGTATTCAGTATTCAACCAGCTCAACCGCTGGAATAACTTTCATTTTCCTGTCTTCGACCTTAGTTCTAAAAAGTCGTTCAAGCAATCGTACATCTCGTTCAGTTTTTTGAGCGGCATTTCTGTTTTCTTGTTCTAAAATAAAGTCCTCAACTGAGCAAACAGAAGCAAACCTTCCCTCGGCCATTTTTCAAAGCATTCGGTTTTTGTGCAACGGCTGTCAATTAGTGAAATTTCGTCGTTCGCGTTGCTGATTGGACGAACGATATTTCTTCACAGTGAAATGTTGTCGTTCGTGTTTCTGATTGGCTACATTTAGAATCAGTACGGATTTTATTCACTATGATTTTCGTGGATAAATCTCAGTTCCTATGAAATAAACAGCTATTACTCAATTTCTTTAATTAATTCAGTTTTTCTTAACTTCAAGTAGCCAATCAATCCTGGCCAAAAATAATGGAACAGTTTCCTACATTTATCTCAAACTCTTTCTCTCCCCCATCCCCCTCCCCTCCCCCTCGCAATGTTGTTGCGCTGCGGTGTTTGTGTACAGTCCGAAGGATCCCAGTTGATATCAACATTGCGAGAGGGAGGAGAAATTTCTGCAAACGACACTGACAGCTTGAAGAAGGTTATGGAGACTACTTATAGATGTGTAGAATAAAAATGTATACTGTCTGAGCCATTTTTGATCCGTCCCACAACGTTTTGGCCAGGATTGAATGATACATCACTGTAACATATGGTTGTCATTGAAAAAGTAAATTAGCTATCTAGAGCAACAGCGATCTATGGAAACTGTTTCAAATCGATTTCAGGGACCCAAGATTTGAAATTGTATCAATGAATCCGCCTTGGGCTATTTGAAAAGGAATTTATGAAAGTGTTAGAGGAGTAAAATAAATGCTTCACGCTGAATCTTTTTTGAGAAATGTCACTGGTTGTACTACCATATTGTAACAGCTGTGATAAAGTCGCGGAATACAGAAGAGTCGAAAGTCTTAGAGTTAATCCCCGTTTCCCCGAGGGGTTTCTTCTACCAAAAGCATGGCTAATAATACTATTTCTATATTATCTCTTTTCTCTTCTGCTCCATGCATAATATAACTGTTTTCATTTCGTGTTGATGTGTCTTACTCCAAATTTATCATGCACGCCTCCGATCAGCAATTATTTACTGTGTACTGTTTTCATTTCTTTGCATGATCTGATCCGCTTAACTTCCAGGTCAGGAGTCCATGACTAAGAAGAAACAACAGCCCTATATTCCGGTCACGGCGTTTTCACAGACAAATTTATTTTTTTATTGAATTCCCCTGGAGCTAGACGCTTTGTGAGCGTAAAGTGGGTTGCCTATGGTACATGGGACATAAAAACGGAGGGCACTGAGTTGGCTGGTATTGAAGGCGCGGAAACTGGATCTTCCCAGGAGTAGTGCTGGCTGGGCCAATCCTAGGAATCCAATTGGCCGAAGCGGAAAGTACCATAATACTCTTTGTTTGTCCACCCAAATTTTTCTTAAGCATTGTTTCCTGTTTCTCTTGGGACTTACAATAAAAACAAAAAAACAAAAAAAAAAAAACAAAAACAATGCTTATTCAAAATTTGGGTGGACAAACAAACAGTATTATGGTATTTTCCACTTCACCCAATAGGAACTCCTGCTAGCTCTTGCAATGGAAAAAGCAGGCCAGGGGATCGAGCTCGAATAGGCATATTTCCCATCATTCTCAGAGCTGCTCAGTCCGGAGACCAAACCCTATTTCATTTTGTTTCCTTTCCTCAGAAACAAAAAGTATCTATTTCGACTTCAGGGTAAACTATTTTCACAGTGTAGTGTAGTGGCCAAATCTGGAACAAAATCCCCGAGTTGTTAAAATCAAAACCAAAGCAAATTATTCAAAAAACACGTTCAGACTAAATTGTTGCAGTTTTTTATAATCTTGCTGATAAATTATTCCTTATATCTTTCAAGCAGATATGTATGTGTTTTTCCTGTATTTAATATTTATTATTTATTATTTTATGTTATATATATCTTAACTATGCATCGCCTAGATTACCTATGCTATTTGCGGTGTGCAGTTATATTATATTTATCTTTATATGTATATATGTTAATAAACTTGGAAGTTTCAGTGAAACTTGGAACTTGGAAAGGCACTATATAGCATATGGATGTGTTTGTGGGCGACGAGGTAATGTCAATAGGGAGCTTAAGCAATGACAACGGTGAAGGCAACAAGAACGTGATAAATTTGCTTATTTAGTGGGCAAAAACAATAGCTTTGCACGCCCTGCACGTGCGTTTTTCACTTTTTTGCCGTTTTCAGCAAAACAACAACGTGAGATAGCCAAACTTGAGGTTTTATTAAGGACGTTAGCACTTAAGGATAAATTTTCGTTTTCTTCCCTGTATTAAGTGTCGTTCCGACCAGCGTCATTTTTGAGGAACTACCACTCCCTTGTCATATTAAAAAGGTTGAAATAGCAGCGATTAAAACTACGCGAATTTATATTTCAGATGACTTTCTCGTTGCCGTCGTCGCTCTCGTTGTCGTTGCTTAAGCTCCCTGTTCGTAAGCCAAGTCATCCCACGGTGTCATAGCACAAAGGCTGATATTTCAACACGCACAGTTTATTTGAGAACTTCCTGGAACTTGTTTGTTTTTTGTATTTATTTGTTTGAGCAGGTTGAAGTTTTGGCAGCTATTCAGCTGATGTGGACCTGCTATACCCACCCACCCTATAACACCGGGTACTTCAACCCCTACTCTTCTCGAATAGTGTGTGGGTTCTTAACGTCCCACAGGGAACTAATGAAAATGGAAGTTATTTGTGAAACGGGAGTTGAACTCACGACTTCCCGCATATCAGCTCGGTGCTCAACCAACTGAGCCACCGGTGCGCGGTTCGAATTCTTAGATTTGAAATAGGAAATAGAAGTTTATGAATGTGTATTCCTTAAGCAGTGTGGCTGAGTTTTCTTGTGTATTGTTCCGTCTTCTCATTCGTTCCTTATGTATGTAGTTTGAACTACAATCTTGGTCAAAATTAGTTGAGACATTCCTCAAGTTTAGTCCGTTAGACAATATCCACAATAAAATCCCTAAAAGACCCCCTCCCCCTTCCCACCCAAAGCAAAGTTGTTTATGAGAAGGGCAAATAACCGGGGTATCAAACAACATTCTTTCGAGAGGGGGGGGAAAGGGGGGTTCGTAAATGGCAGATTTATGTCATTGAAAAAAATGTGCTTTCATATGGAGGGATAGGAAGTGTATCCAGGATTGTAGCTTAAACATACAATGAACAGAAAACTACCAAAAAAACATTCTAAACTGTAATCTAAGACTAATTACGCAATAAAGGAAAATCGAATAAAGAACAAATAAGAGGAACTTTGACCAAACGATGAAATCAAAATATTATTCTACACAAAAATGGAACTTCTGTTTAATCTCCGAAATGTCAATGATTAATTAAATTAATTAAATCTTGCCTTCCAGGTGATAAATTGAGTGAGTCATGCTGTGAGGACTAGATATAAATAAGTTACTATTAAAGGAAAACAACTAATTATTTGAGTACACTATGCAAGAAACGTGAGATCTAAGTAACTACAAAATAACAAATTTATGTCACGAAAGCGTGTGAAAAACATATAGCAGTGATAACCGAAGTAACAATCCCAAATGTGCGAAACTATCGAGGGCAGTTTCCACTGAACAACTGTTGTTTCTCTTCTTCTGAGAAAAACGTACATTCGCATACCACGTGCTAAATCTCTTACTCTTCTTTCAATCTAATCGAATTTTGACCCGAAAGCCTTGCTTCCGAGGAGCTTTTGAAACGGACACTGCTGAAACGGGGTTTTATCTTCGAGATGCAAAAGCAAATTCATGAACACGTTACCTTGAAGTATGACAAGATATAAAAGTGACAAACGCAAAAGCGATGGAAATGGATCACAAATAAAACATTTTCGCTACCTGAATGATTTTGGGCCAGACTGAAGCGACAGACTGTTAAAAAAATCCAAAGTTATCGCTTTCCATGCTAATTCTTAGTTTAAACATAGTGAATAGTAATTCGAAACATGACAAATGAGTAAGCCTAATCAAAATATAATATTATTTCTCCCGCCCTTGCTATTCCGGAAACGAAATAGAAATATATAGCTTCTTGTTGAAAAAGCTTCTTGTTTGTGAATAATTGTTGCAAACATTAAATTTTATCAAGAACGCAAAAACTCACGTTGCGCAGTAGAAAGAAATATTGTTGGCTTCCCAAATATACTTCATGTTACACTAGAATGACTAAACAAATATTTTCTGACGTGCGAAACTATGGCAACCTATTAATCATTTGCAAGAAAGAACACTTAAAATCTTAATGAAAACAACTCACTCGCATTTAAAAAATTAACCCTCGTATGCAAATTAGTCCGAATTATTTCGAACACCATCAATCCACAAAGATCGAAAAATCTCACAAAAACCTTTAACAGCCAAAACTTTTATTGAAACAAACAACATATTTGCTATTGGAAGGAAAGAAAAAATTTCCCATTTTATTGCGCGCGTACAAAGTAGCCGTGACACTCCGTGAAACGGATATGTCGCAACCATTTCCTTGAATAATGAAGCAAAAAAGGAAAAGCAAGCTTTGTTTCAAATAATTCTTAACTAACAACTATTACCAGTGGTCAAATTTTCAATTGTTTTTTTTTTTCCTGAAGTGCAGAGTTGAGTACAAATAAACAACAGATCACAGATCGACTCAAGGTGTTCGATTCCTTAATTAAGACTATGAGTTTGCTAAAACCATGATATCCATTCATGAAAGTTACCAAAGTATTTTCCATTTGGTTTCAGTGATGCGCAGTTAGTAAAATGTTAGAATTACAGCTTACAGATTATTATCCAACGGCGAAAGATACAGTTGTTGTCGAAGTCCATTACTCGTCGCTCTCAAGATTCCAGAAATGTATTTTTCACCGCCTCTCTTGTTTATCCAATTGACGTTCCATTCTTGAGCTCCATAAGGGTATATTTTGTTTAAAGATCAACCAAAACGCCATTCACGTTACAATGACTTCGACGCCATTGCAGGTTAACTAAATATTCTGCCGTGTCCACCAGATAAATCTACGCATTTCTACTTACCCCTCAAAACCTACCAAAGATACGTGCAGGAGACTCTACGAACAAAGACAACTCTTAGCAGGGGAGTACACCTGACAGGTTTCCATTTTTCGATAAGGAAAAAGACGGAGAAATTCTATTCACATTCTGACTTGACCAGTGATAAGACTCCCGCTGGAACCAGATTACCAATCACAAGAAATGAACTTGACATCATAGCGTCACCGAAATGGAACTACCTTACTTTATTCTTTTTATTTTTTTTAAGGAAAAGGAAGTTTAAAAATAGATCGGTCTGTAGAAAATGCCGTGACATAGACTTAGAATAAGAGTTGTTCGTTCCTAGTCTTGGGCTCCAGTCCAGGTTAATTAATTCAGGGCATCAGTACCCTTGCACCGAACTTGTTGATAAAAAGTCTGTTCATTCACACTTGTATCGAAGGTACGATAAAGTATTATTGTTGTTGTAAAGCTCTATAAGCTAGGGCTTGTTTGATTAATAAAAACGTTTGCTGTGGAGGTTAACAAATATTACTGAGATCCCAGGAGATAGGAGTTATCAGAGTCGGCATGAAAACATGAAGTAGCCACAATTTTACAGCATATTGGTGCATCAAAAATGGTGATCCCAAATTACTATCATACTAAGATGAGGTTCAAACAATTTACTGAAAAGTGATAAACATGAACAAGGATCGAACTGAAGAGTAGCCTCCCTTTAACAAGGGTAGCAGAATATTTGGAAAATCTAAAGATTATTTGTGATCACAGAAAGATAAAGCGCTGTGCAACCAACGAGGATGGGGTAAATGTTTTCTTTCGTTTTCATATAAGTGGTGCTAGTATCGGTTTTACCTCGAAAAACTTTCATTGCTTTTAAAATGGTTCCGCATTCAGTTAATTCTTTGAGACTGCTTTGAATTCAATCACGCAAAACCGAACCTACCTTCTTCACAAAGCTTTCCTGTAAAACCAACAAAGGTACAAACAAAGGTGCAGGTACACGTGAAATTTCCCGCGTCGTTCTCACATATTCCTCCATTATTACAAGGAGCTGACTTGCATTCGTCAACGTCTAACAAAGAAATACTAAAGAAACGCATCGGTCTAACACTATTTAGTACCAGTAGAATATTTTGTGATCAGGTAAAATTATCTCTCATGTAGAGTTTTCCAGTGAGTCAAGGACCAGCATTCCAGGTGCACATTTTAGCTCCTCGCTCATTCATCCATTTTTCTCCCTTTTCGGAAGTACCTAATTTCTACTCGTCAATATTTTAGCAGTACCTTATACGAGGAGCGCACTTTGTGATCAGTCGCATTACCTTTATCGCAAAGTTTTCCAGCAAAGCCAGCATTGCAGGTACAGGTGTAATTTCCCTGTTCGTTTGCACAAGTTCCTCCATTTTTACAAGGAGCTGATTTGCATTCGTCGATATCTGAAAAAAAAGGAAACTAAGGCTTGTTAATATTACACTGAAGCGTTACTTTAGGAGGGCCTTCATATGAGTATTGCATTTCTTTGTTCGGTTACATTACCGTTCTCACAAAGCTTTCCGGTAAAACCAGCATCACAGGTGCATGTGTAACTTCCTTGCTTGTTCACACACATTCCTCTATTTTTACAAGGATCTGATTTGCATTCGTCGATGTCTGGAGAAAGGAACGAAAAGTTCCTTATATTAAAACTAAAAACTATTTTAGGATTACCTTTATACGGGAAGTGTATTTTGTGCTATGTTACAATACCCTTTTCACAGAGTTTTCCAGTAAAGACAGCATTGCAGGCGCATGTGAAGGTCCCTTGTTCGTTTGCACAAGTTCCTCCATTTTTACAAGGATC